>NC_090918.1:6598897-6708897 GCF_040956055.1 Brachionichthys hirsutus
ACCGTTCCAGAACCCCCACAAAGACGCATGTTGGTCGTTGCAGGAAGCTGGTGTCGCGAAGAAATGGCTTTTTCCAACTGCATTCTAGTAACTATATTGTTCACAGACCTTAAAACCATTTCAAATAAATTACACCACAAAAAAGAAGATTTTATAATAAGAAGGGAAAAGAAACTATTCTGCCTTACTGTAAAAAAAATACTTCTGCGAAGTGTGGGAAGGAAATAATAAATTTTTTTTTTTTTTGAGTTAAATTTTATTATTATGGTACATTTTGATTTTTTTTAAAATCTGTAATTCATTATTTGGCCATTTGGGGGCAGTGCAGCAATTTGTAAAACCATTTTCTCCCCACATTAGCATCTTATAAAGTTCATGGTACTGACTTTCCAGCCTATTTATTCATACTGCAAGCTGTCTGTGTTGGCATTAGTTTGTGTTTGTGTTGTCGGCCACCTGGCAAACATCCATCACTCACTTTTATTTTTGGCTCCAGTTCGGTTTCCTCCTGATTGAAATATCGGCCTCTTTACATGCTAAATGCTCCACTTTTCCTCTGCCTCCTGCTTAGCGTTAGCAAGTGATATACGGTGGGAGCTTAGAGCTTCAATCAGCCGCCTGCTGCAGCTGGAAGCGGCGCTGATGAAGGCAGTAAAAATTTGTTAAGTTGTGTGTCTTGAATCCAAAACAAGTGATGGGGGGGAGGGGGGGGGCTCTCCAAAGAACTGATGGGCTGACTCGTTTTTCTTTTTTCTTTCGAAGGATGGATGGAACATTAGCTCCCCTTCATGCTGCGGAGGAATGAAGGCCATGGAGCTGAAGGTGTGGGTGGACGGAGCGCAGCGCATTGTGTGCGGGGTCACCGAGGTCACCACGTGCCAGGAAGTGGTCATCGCTTTGGCGCAGGCCATCGGTAAGCGACGGGTTCGCTCGTCCCTTGAGTTCACGTGCAGAATTCACAGTTCAGGATCTCTCTCTCGCCGCTGCACACGGACGATTTTAGATCCAAAACGCACGCCATTCGCAGCGACGGCGTAGCAGGAGTTACGGCGTTCCCTCGCCTTTGTGCTCCTCTGGGTCTTTTTTTTTTTTTTTTTGTCCAGACCAGGACACTTTGATGTGAATGGCTGTAGTGATGAATGCACCTCTTTTACAAGGAGTCCTTATTGTTGAAGGGAAGGGGAGGGGAGGAGGGGAGGGGGGGCACTGTTTTACTTTTATCTATACGTGTACGGACAAGAATGCAGGCGTGCACGCCAACGCGCACGGCGGTTACCCATTGAGCGTTGTCCTTTTCCCAACACAGGACTTCGCTGTTTGTTGAGTCGACTGTAAAGTCCTTTTTTTTAAAGAGAAACGGTCCTTTTGAAATGACCGAAGCTGCAGGAGCGTGGGAACCCCCCCCCCCCCCCCACAAAGGACATATAAAGTCTGATTTTATTTACAAAGCATTTCTGAAAACGCTCACACAGTCTGGGAAACAAAATGTTCGGGGGAAAAACAGCACATGTTCCGTGTTTGTCCCAGGTCGCACTGGCAGGTACGCTCTGATCGAGAAATGGCGTGAGACGGAGCGCCACCTGGCTCCCCACGAGAGTCCTGTGATTTCCCTCAACAAGTGGGGCCAGTATGCCAGCGACGTCCAGCTCGTCCTCCAGAGGGCCGGCCCGCCTGTCGGCGAGCGAGCAGCTTCCGACGGACCGGCCCGCCTCCCGGAACGCGGATTCCTCCGGCAGAGTTTGCCGCCTCTGGCCAAGCTCCGCTTGTCAGGGATCGACCGCTCTCTCAGACGAAGGGAGCCGAAGCGCAAGTCCCTGACGTTCACCGGAGGGGTGAAGGGTCTGCGAGACTTATTTGGGAAGAGCAGAGACGCTGAAGGTAGTGTGTGTGTGTTTTCGTCTCTCTCTTGGTTTTTCTGTCTTCACTTTTCCTTTCCTCCTCCTCCTCTATGATTTTCATGCAGCCAAACAGCCCCGGCAGGATGGCGTGAACCTCAACCTGCGCAGGGTTGGCGGCGGCGGCGGCGGCGGCGGCGTAGCGTCTGCACCCGGGAGTCCTGCCAAGGACCTGAACCGGCTGGTGCAGCTGCAGAGGGACGAACTGCAGGCCCTGCAGAGCCGTTTGCTCGGCTGCCAGGCCGAGATGCGAGACTGGGAGGAGCCCGCCGGCGAGGCCAATGAGGTGAGCGTAAACCATCGGCTTCTGAGGAGCGCCGATGAGTGCAGATCAGTAACGCCTATACTCTGAACCGTCTTCAGAAGCCATGAAGGGTCATGTTGCAATGACTGTGTGTGCGACCCGTTTACATCATCTTTAATTTCATTACTATGCTCCCTTTGGGGAGAGAGAGAGAGATTCTTTTTTTTTTCCCCGCTCGCCTTACGCAGGAAGGACACCTGGAGGAGGAGCTGCTGCTTCTGGAGCAGACGGCGAGGAGGAACGACGCAGAAATGGAGGAGGGAGAATTCTGGCAGATCGAGCTGCAGATCGAGCAAGAGGCCGAGAGGCGGCTCTGGAACCATCTGGCCGAGCTGCGGGGCGGCGTCCACGGCTGTGACGCCGAGCTTTCCGAATGCTCGGCGCGCATCCAGGTGAGATCAGCATCGCAGAGAAAGCTGCCACTAATACAGTTTAATCAAGATTAGATTTTGTACGTGGCCGATATCGTTTGTTGTTCGCGGTGTCTTGTAGAGCATGGAGGAGGAGGAGGAGCATCTGCAGCAGGAGGCCCGGTTCAACCGGCAGGTCAATGAGAAGGAGGTGAAATAGCCACGCAGACAAGGGAGCTGAAGAAGCTCCGAGTTCCTGTCCAAAAAAATATAACATCTGAGTGAATTCATTTGTCACAAACTCTTTAAAATATTTATGTTAAGAGAAGGAGTTTAGTGCGCAAAATGGCACATAGCAAAGGTAGCATGCTAAGCACTTAGGCTAGGCTAGCTGTAGGCTTTTGGTCTCTGATGATGTCATCACAGTCCAATAACAATTGGTGGTGGGAGATTTCTCAAATGCAAAATGCTGTCGTTTTTCACTGGAAAGCAACTTAAATTCTGAGGTTCTGGCCTCTTCACTGCGAGCGACGGCTTCTTGACGAGTTGTAATGAGTATTGACTTCCTCCCTGACTTCCTGCCCGGGTTTCAGATGCAGGCGCAGCTGGAGAAAGCGAGGGCTGAGTTGGAAATGCAGAGCCAGCACTCGGCCCGGCTGGAGAGCAGCTGCAGGGCGCTGGAGCGCTCGCTTGGCCAGTCCGGAAAAAGATTGCAGGTCAGCTCCTGTCCAATATCGTTTTCTTATTTTTAACTCTGCTTTGTGTGGAGGATACTCGAGTTTTATTTCATAATAAAACGCTCCTGGAAAAGTTGGCGTAACTTTTGGACTGTGCCGAGTTTGAAAAATCCAATCCTCCATACGCCAAAGGAAACCTAAAGCTTGTTGAGTTGTGGGCAGTGAAGCGAAGTTTAATCTCCACCCTGCAGGGATGCGCGGCGGATCCTCGGCTGCATGCATGCCCGGTGGAGACGCCATCGCTCGGTGTGCAGGCGAGGTCCGCCGGGGTGTGGGGAGCAGCTAAAAATCAGGCATGCTATCAGAATGTAGCAACTCTGATTTGTACAAAACCAAATTCTGCAGAGATTTCTTCATGTTCTGAAGGTACTCCCCCCCCATCATAGGACAAGGAGCAGGAGCTGGAGCTGCTCACAAAAGAGCTACGGCAGGTCAACCTGCAGCAGTTCATTCAGCAGACTGGCACCAAGGTCACGGTGCTGCCTGCTCAACCCGCAGGAGTAAACAACAACAACAACAACAACAACGGCACGTATACAAACAGATCCGGGTGCATGTGCGTGTACACAGTGCCACCTTGTGGTCACAGTGAGAAAAGCATGCCAGACTTGACGCAATGACAACTGCATAATCAAAGATAGTTGCATCGTTAAACCGACTTCTTATTTTGCTGCGTGTTGCAGATGCGGAGTCAAACTCTCTGAAACGGATCGGCTCATCCCGACTCTTCCCCAGCAACCTCCGCTCTCTCAAAAGCACCGTGTCCTCCAGCCTCAACCCTGAAGGCGTCTACGTTTGACCCCCAAACCGTCGAGGAGACGTCATCCGAGGGGCAGGAAAGACCTGATAATGCCAGAACTGTTCCCTTGAAAGTCGTCAAACTGCTGAAATTGCAAAACGCCTCAAGGAAATTGGTGAAAAACCTTGCCTGGAGGACTCGCGTTTTCTCGCTCTACGGCACGGATGCCTTACTCTGGTGATGTCAAACCAGAGGTTGATCATTAGCCTAATGTAGCGACTGAACTATGCGCCATATAACTAAAAAAAAACACCCAGCACCAATTCAGGTGATGCCGATTTATGGTAACTGATGTCAACATAACTCTACTTCCTTTTCTCTCTCGTAAATTCCCAACATGTAGCCTCTTAAAATGAGTGAGATAAAATAAAATAAAAGTCACTCATATAATTGATGTAAGAGGCCTTTGAGTTTGCAGTTGTCATCCAGCCTGGAAAAGACTGTCATTCCCAGTCTGACCACTAGATGGCGATAGAAACGTGTGTTATTTTGAGAGGCCAAAGCAGCTCCTGGGCTGATGAGGTCTGTAGGTTCGTTTTGGTGGGTTTTATAAATACATGTTTATGATTTATCAGAATAATCTGAGGTGCCATTTAGAGTATGTGACGCGTTTCACTGTGTTCATCGAGCAGGGATTAACACAAACAAACAAAACTTCTGTCTGCATCTGATTTTATTTTTAATTTTTACATGTTGATGAACTAAAGATGTCTCTTATGAACCAAAGCTAGTGTGAAAACATGAATAGTTAGATGAATGTACTTTTATTGTATGCAAATGATGCTGCTGAAGTCACGCAGTCGCTAATAGTTTTCATAGTTTGTTGTTTAGTGCCAGATGGAATTTTGTGCTGCAGCATCAAAAATACAAAGTTGACCTTAAAATTCAGACAAAATTAGGAACTTAAAATTCAGGTTTTAAAACGTACTACCATTTTCCAAGTCATTTTCGTCATTATGCAATTGAGGAATTTCATGAAGTGCCACTTAATCCGTATTCTTCGCCATATTTTACTTTTAAATCCACTATTTGATTTATTTAAAGTAGTTTCATCTTTGATCCAACTTGTATTTCTGAAATATTTTCCAATACAGTCAAATTTTGTGTATTTGCTTTCATCTGCAAATCTTTTCCCAAACTCAAATTCCTCATGTCCAGCGTTTTCAAGCGTGACCTTCAACTATCCGCATATTTAACACGCTATCTTATTGACCCATATTTGAGTGCATAAAAAATCTCATGTTTGCAGAACGCTACAAATTCCTCCCTCCGGCGTGAGGCATCGTTTCCGTTGTTTGTGCTGCAGCAGAAAACAAACCCGGAGGGATTCGCATCGTGTCAAAGCGTTCTCAGAAATTGTTTAGTCACAGAAGTTTTTCTTCTTGTGCCCCCCCAAATCAGCATTATCGTCATGGCAACAAGCGTCCGCCGCGTCTGAGACTGAAAACATGCTAATGAAGGGAACCAATGTACATAACGTCTGCAGGACACATCGCTCTATATAAATAGACTAAAGTCTGAAATCTGAGTGCCAGAAAGGTTAGATTCAACTCGACAACTCTGCGTGCATGCGCTAATGTGAGATCGTGTATTTTGACACCCAATTAGTCGCTACCGAGGATGCAGCAATTCATCTGTGATTTATTTTTTGGGGTTGTGTCCCTTTTGTTTTGCCTTGTTGACATTTAAACTGTTCGAGCTTTTCTAAAGAGCAGGCATATTATGTAAAAGTAGCACAACAACAAAAAAAGGCAAAACTTGCACATTCATTGCTTTCCTGTTCTTATAATTTTAATCAAAGACAACATCCGGATGTTAATAAGATGTCCACGTTGCATTGGAACATGACGATAAGTGGAGCCGGGATTGTTGGGTTCCGGCCTCGTGCTTTGAGACAACCAATAATTTGCTTCCTTTGTGCCATCGGTAGGGCTTTCCAGTGAGAGTGCACATAGAGACGAGATGATGGAGCCATTATGGACTCGGCCATCAAGCGGCTTTGAAAGCTGTTCTGGAAGCGCTGCAGCTCAGGGATGTTTGAAAGGAGAATGAGCCCGACGAGAATAGGCAGGAAGTGAAGAATGTTGTTCACGATTAAATCGTGTATTTGCTCTCGAGGGGAATTGAGCGGCTATTTGACAAGTTAAATGTGCAGCCTCGGCTCGTAGATACAAAAAATAGACAGATATTGTATTCTGAGACGGATGATGAGTGTTTATGAAGCTAGTTTATCTAACTGGGGCCAGGCGAGGCTATTCAATACCCTGCTGGTTAGATGAACTGTTCTCTATCGACGTCATCGACTTGCACTAACTCAATATTTAGACGTATAATAGTACTTTATAAATGTTATAATGATGTGTTATTTACGTACAAATTCACTTCCCCCCCCCCCCCCCCCCCCCCCCGTCTGTCAGATTTTAACTTTCATTTTCTTTGGGTCCTGAATCATTGACATGTAATCAAATGTAACTGACGATGTAAAAATAAATGAATGCATAGAATTGTTTTTACAAAAGTGTCATGAATGAAATGAATAAACTGCTATACATAGCTGAAAACTGCTTTTTAGAAAGTATTAACTGTTGCTTAAATATAAATACATCTCTTTGACAGCTAGGGTTAACTTATCTCACCTCCTGTCCCTCCAAACTCTTCGGTCAGAGAGCAGAAGTTTCAGGTTTGTTTTAACTTCAGAGGAGTTTTTGTTTTGTTTTTTGCTTTGCAGAGCTGGAGGTCTCCCGTTATGTTTTTGTGCTCTTGTTCTTCGATCTGGCGATTGTCCCCGAGGAATTACGGCTTTAAATGGATCTCAACAGGTGGGTCAGAGGTTCCCTTATTACATCTGTGACTCTCTCGCTCCAGACGACACCTGATGATTTGAAGGGGCTGAAATTCTTTCGGTTCATCCACCCTTTTCTTTTTTTTTTTAACCATTGCTGTCTCTCTCTCTCTTTTTTTTTTTTTTAAGGTGCCCTCATTACTTTTTGTGCCGACATCAGTTCTGGTGATGTTCTATGAAGTTTTCTCATTGGACAAAAGGGAGGATGTACATGGCTGATATTTAAAACGTTGGGTAACACCATGAATATTTTATACTGACGAAACTTTAAAAAGGAAATGTCTTATTTACTGCCTGCATGGTCTGAATTTACAGGATATTCAAGAGTCATTTCCCCCCCTACTATTTCAATACTGCTGTTGTCATGTCCTCATCTTTTCTCATTACCTGACATCGTTTTTTGTTTCTCAGGTAGATCCAATTCCCTGATTCGTGCAACAAACTGAATTCCCCCCCAAGTCCGTCGGCTTCTTTCAAGCATCCTGATTTCGCTGTGTTGATTCAATCGTGCAGCATTTCCTCGCAATAACATCAAAGTAAAGCTTGATTTTTTTTTAATCATGAGGAAATCTTCAGGACGCTTCGGCCCGACGAGCCTTTTGCGGGAAACCGACTGGATGGAGATGAGAGCTTTTTGAGTCGTGAATGATCCGAAAGTCTTTTAAAAGGCACCGCGTGACGCCGACGAGTAATGGTCTTATGATGCCTGATAGTTAACCTCAATTTGTAAATTATGTCGCACCTTAGACGGATTAAACAATTGCGTTTGGAATGAATCATAGCTGAGCCGGAAGAGCGATTAGCTTTTGTGTGTGTGTGCTCAAACCATGGGCTGATGCTGTCATTAAATCGGCCCCTTGGCCCCTCTCCGGAATTTGTTTATTCTGCACTGGGCATGGGAGTGGGTGGCAAACAGATGGGCATCCATGAATTATGGAAATGATGGGCTTTGATTAACCACCACACACTCTGCTGGATAAAAGTAACTCCAGGGTTGCCGAGTTGTGTGCTGCCAGTCAGTCGTCAGCAGGATGAGCGTGATGCTTGATTGATGTTGTTTACGCCGCTCTCTTTGAAAGCATGCGACAAAACGGTTTTATTTTTCATGCCCCCCCCCCCCATTTCAGTTCTCAACCAACGGTAGACTGATTGTCCTTCTCTCCTTTTACTTTAAGACTTTAAGCTGAATGTTTAGCTGCAGTTAGCAGGCCAGGCAGTTCACTCATCCAAATTATGGTTCTCTCCTCCTGTGATGGCCTTGACCACACCCCCAAGAAATCTCATTGGTCACGCCCCCAAAGGTATCATCTTCTCACGTAATGCTCATGAAGAAAGCAAATCTCATATTCATATGAATAATAGAGTACAATTCTTTTTTTTTTTTGTGGCTATTCCCACAATTTTATCTTTGCCGATGGATCCTGTCTCGCGTTTTAGTGCACTTATAATGTTTATGGTTGATTATCAATATTTCAGACGTATATCTTCATGGCGGCAGCATTTTCTTTGTTCTCATTTGCTCCGTTATCCCTTCTTTAATGACGAGTGTTTGAAACTAATGAACATATCCATTCATTAGTGTGCTGTAGGGTAATTGATTAGTTCCTCAATTATTTTCATCAAAGTCAGGTCCCGCCCCCTCCCCTTTTTTTAATCCAAGCTTGTTTTTAAAAAAGATACTTGATTTCTTTCATAATAGTGCCAATTATCTCAATATTGGCATCACAACTTGTACTAACCCCACAGCCACCCCTCAGCATCCACACACACACACACACACACACACACCACTGTCCCCGTCTCTCCACTTTCATAAATGAAGAGAGACAGCCTTATCCCAGGACCGACACCTAAAAGCAATTATAAAGGAATTAAGGGCGTGCATGCAGGAAGTGGATGTGATATGTGACGCGTTTTGTAAATGTCAGCGTTATTACGGTGTTGTTGTTTCCCATTCCGGTGGCCACCTTGTGCATTTACAAGAGTGACAGCCCATAGTCTGCTGGACTTAATGAAGCCGTCTCGGCAGCCCGGGGTCTTGGTACGGAAGGTGACGGAGTGCTGCTCGTCCTCGTTCTCATGCAGCTCTCATTAAGATGGGTTTGGCTGGTGAATATTAACAACAACCCCCCCCTCATTTTTCTCCCATCGCTGCAGCAGCGTATCTAACGCTGCTGCCCTGATGAGACACCAGTTCTGTAGGTTTATCTAATCGTGCTCTCAGCTCAGCCACTCCTGAGGACGATGATTGCCGGTGGCATTAACTAATGGGATCCTCGATGAAACAAAGTCCAGCAAACACTTATAAAAGAGAATTCATGTCCTTCACATTTCTGTCTTGGGATAATATGAAGAGGCCGAGAGTTAAATCCTGGAATGCCTGAGGAGCTTTGCGATGAAGGACTATTTAAATCATGCTAACTGTAGATATAAGTTAATACATGAACTGTAAGCTCAGAAATGTCACATTATTGTTGCTGTTGTTATTTTATCATCATCATTAAGCGACTTTGAGTGTCCAGAAAAGCGCTATATTAATAAAATGTATTATTATTATTCTCATTGTTGTGTTATACTTCTTACAATTATAAACTGTATGATTCAAATGAATACATTTAATTAATTATACGAAATAAAAAAATGACAGTTGATTAAAAGTCAGCTTCATTTAGAGTTACTGTTATTATTATTATTATTATTAGTGCTAGTAGTAGTATTAGTAGTAATAGTAATATAAGTAATATTAGTAGCAGTAGTCATAATAGTCGTAGTAGTAGGTGTTGCTGGAGTTTCCCATCTTTATCTATCACCTGAATGCCACACCCATCTGAACACCTGCCTTTCATCCTTTTGTAACCCTGTAGAACATACATGGATCCCTTTGATATATATTTTACTTTATCAATCAGACGATGTATTCTGATTTGCCTTATTGCCTTGCAATACTCTAAAATGGGAATGAAAGAAGGGCTTGTATTTGGTCCTTTTCTCACGTGAGAATGTGACGTAGTTGGTAAATCTGCGAGGTTAACTATTGTCCAATCAGTGGCGCTGGTGGAAGATCCGGCGACGTGACGTCAGCTGATTAGTCCAGGTGAATGGTTTTCAGACAGGTTACCTTTCTGACGCTTTGGGGGGTATTCTTGAACTTTGTTTAGTTTAATTTATTATATTAGCACCTGCTGCGTTTAGTTAATTAGCGGAACGAGAGGAGACAGCGTTCGGACACTTGTCTGCGTAATTGCGCGGAGACACGGCGGTGGACGGACATTCCTCTGCGTGGAAGCGCGTCACTGGCTGTTTCGCGTGGAGCGGCCACGACGCACGGAAACGACACTCAGGAGTCAGGCCGCAGGAACCTCTCGGCTGCCGGGTTGCCAGGTTGGTTTATCATTTTTGGGGTTAAGGGTAATCATGATTTGTTCGGGTAGAAACTCAGACTTAAGTCTTTATGTTCAATGCGTTTCATCCTTTTAAGCCCATCACTGGTAAATTAGTTTTTATTTTATTTTATTTGACACCTTCCCGTTCATTCACTGAGGTTCAATAACAACTACATAAACGATACTTCCGGTGTATAAATGTACATTTGATGCATTAGTTTGCACTGAGAACATTAATTTAGTAAGATTTACATTAGTAAGTAAAGTAGACTTAATAATTCTTAGGGCGTCACTGGCAGTTCCACATAATGCCTGGGGGGGCGCTACACTTTCATCCTCTCATCCCCTCATCCTATCTGCATCCCTGGGGATGTCTAAGATGTTTTACTTTTTCTACGTTCGACGGGTTATTTAAACTCCTGGTGAAAATCTGGACGTTTGGAGACAGTGAGAAGTAATTCCAGCGTTCACTCACCGCCGCTGTCACTGAAAACATTACGCCGGCTGCTTGGCGATCCAAGGCGGCCACGGCCGTATTTAACTCTCCTGTTTCAGCAAACCTTTGTTTTCCTCATGGGGCTTTTATTTTGCAGCTCATTTGTCGTGGCTTAAATTCGAGAGTATTCTAAATATTCCCTTTTTGAACCGCTTTAAATCCAAAATTCAGGGTTTCTCCAGTCTGCTTTCAGACCTGTGCTTCAAATCCGTGCAGACATCGGCTCATCGCGGCCCACAGTCTGCTGCCATTGGCCGCTGAGCAGCTCCACTGGAGCGGTGTGGCGTTTAAGTGGCTTCCTCGAGGCCACCCCGGCGTCGTCTGCTGAGGGAGCCGGGAGCGCCGCTCGTTCATCTCCCACGCCTCGGCGTTCCCGAGATTATCTGTCCTGAAATCTTACAAAGCAAGAAAAATAATTCCTTTCTCGGTTTGTGTGATACGAGATCAACCAGACGTGTGTGTGTGCGTGTGTGCGTGTGTGTGTGTGTGCAGATGTTTCTCAGCCTCCTTTGTTCTCACACTCCCGTCTTCCAGTCTGTCTGGGTTGTCCCACTTCATCCCGCTGTATCATGGAAGTGGGTGACAGCCACACTCTGAAGTCAAGAGATCAAAGACATCATTTACAAATGGGTGTCCACACACACACACACACACACACACACACACACAAGCTGGATATGCAATGAACCACAGCACCGTTTTTAAAATGGCGATAAAAGTTCTTCTTTAATTTCCTGTTTGGCGCCGCGTCGGCGTGAAACGCGACCCACCAGATCTAATTTGTGCTTCCGTAATCGCCGCTGCTCCGTCCGTCCGTCTGCATCCTGCGGTACCCTCTGGCGTCCCACCGGGCACCTTGAGGGGGTTAGAGTCCGACCTGCGCCGGCGTCCACCTTCGCCACCTTGTCTCGATGCCCTTGAGCGGTAATTGGTCGAATCCCTCCTGAGTCTGACTTGAGGGCACGGAAATCCGCCGCGGCCCAATCAGCCGGCTGTCAGTCATTCTGCCAACTGGACTAAATCCGGGGATAACTAAAGCAGGGGGCTGGGATCGGAGTTTGGAGTAAGAGAGACATAAATCTTTCTGACGAGTTTGTGCCTTGGCTCGGCGGCGGCCGCTGTCGGATGATGCGGGATGCTGCGGTTCGAGGGGAGCCCGACATCTCGTTTGGCTTTCACAGATGTATAATAGCGGCGTCAGGAATACCGGCTAAGGTATTCCGATCTGCGGTTCGCTTTGAGCGTTAGCCGCGATGCGTTCACGCCGTTGGTTTTGAACACGCTGTATGTATTTACCTCTCAAAGGCCTCAAAGATCATCTCCCAGACAGGAGTCACTTCCTTTGACTCAAACAAGATGATTTAAAATCATTGTAAAGGAGAAGCGGCTGCATTCACAAACTTGGAAACCATTGGCGGTGCGATAAATCTATCGTTATGCCTTTTATTTCTTTTATAGATTCATTTTTCAGACATAATTATATGGGTGACAAAATGATGGGGGTGGGGGTGGGGGGGGTATAGCCATCAGTTATCAGTCTGTCTTTGTGCTCTGAATCATGTTTCCTTCTGGGTGTCTCTAAACTTTCCACGTATATTAGTCATAATAAGTAGATATAGAATATTATTTCTGTTGTTTATAACGCAGTTTATTATCTAAAACTTTTTGTTGTAAATGTGGGCATTGGATTATACATTTATTTATTTTACCGTTTGTGCTCAGAGGAGCAGAGAAATGGAAACAAAAATTCAAATAAGGGAATAAACTATCCTTCCGTTGTTTTATTCCGGGTTGCAACCCTTCAGGATATTCCAGCATAATATTCAGCTCTGTCTCTCAGCTCAGAGCGTCAATAAAGGCCCGATCCGGGGTGTGGCAGAATCTTGTTTTTCCTCCAGCCTGTAAGCCATAAAGTTCCATATTTGACCCTGATGGCCCCCCCAGCATCCACCCCTCGGAAGTGCCTTTTTTAATCCCATCTCACAATCTGCACCGGCTCCAGGAGAGGCTGACCCGGCCATCTGACCATCCCGCTGGAGGGAATCGGGCTGTAACACGACAGCGCTGGGATCGATAGAGAATTACGAAGTTCACAGACCCTGCAGCGGCCATTTGTTGATCACAGAGGAGGATAGCGGTTAGCGTTAGCGTTGGCACAAATGTCTGTCTCGGAGTCCTTTCTAAACAACGTGAAAAGCTTGAGGGCTCGTCCCGCCATTCTGGTTCTGATCGAGTACCCGCATATTAACTGTAAAAGTAATAAATGGACCAAGAAAAATCATTATTAATGCAGCAAAAGCTGCTGCTGACTTTCACTAATGATGGGCTGATCAGAATCCTAATCAGCTGAGGGCCGACCAACGGGTATTTATTCCAGTTGGCACCGATCCTTCCAACGCGCCGGGCCGGATTCTGGATTCTGCGAGTTGCATCTGTTAAAGTTATTCACGTTTTACTCGCTGGGGAACTCGAGCGCCTCCACAAAAAGTTAATGGCCACCCAACCGGAAACATTTTGTGCTCGGTGAGTCCGCAGGCGGGCCGGTATCGTCTGCGCCGTCCCCTCGGAGGAACGCCATGGCATCGTCCTAGCGGAGCCACGCTGAGCTGCCGCTCGCATTAAAATTCAGATTGATCCCACAATGCATCGCTTCGCCGGCGGGGAGCGTCGGCAGGAGCGGCCACCCAGTTGTTTGATGAGCACGGTAATTATTTCAGCCATATGCCGAGGCTTCGGAAAGCACCTGCTCTGAAGCCGACGTCGGACAAGCCGGCGTTCTCTTTATTCATTATTTGTTCCTTCATCTCTGTTTGCTCTCTTTATTCTCTCTCTTTGTATCATTCTCATCTTGGCCGTTCCTTCAACACCCCCCCCCCCCCATCCGGTTCACTTGATGTTGAGGCAGTCGGGGAAAGTGTCACTATGGAAACAGAGGCAGTGGAGGGATCTCTATGGGAGAGAGTGGGGGTGGGGGCGGGGCTGGGGACTGGCCAATGTTGAGGAATCCGTCCATCCGACTCGGGGGGCAGGTGACAGACTTTCACCTCCTCCATCGGGTGGTCAGCGGTTTGAGTCTGACGCACCTGAACTACAGGTGCTCCGCCTCCTTTTATTGAGACGGTGGGAGTGATTCACCAGACGGGATGAGACGGCATCGCCGGACGTAAAAAAAAAAACATGAGCAACGGCCTTTTCATGTTGGGCTTCAGCCCCGTTTCTACCGTATGAATAATTTTACATAAAAACCGTCTGAGTTATGCGGCTCCTCTCTGGCGGGTGTCATTACGACCAGGGAGGGAAAATGAGATGCTGAGGTTTGCCAGAATTTTCCTCATCTGTGCAGCGGCAGCTTAAACACAGGTGATGGATCGATTACTGTATTTGTTTTGATTACTCAATAATCAATTTAGTCCTATTAAATGAAAAATGCTCAGTTTCTAGATATGAATGTTTCCACATTGAACCGGTTGGAAATTATAGTAGACACTTTTTTTTCTTATCTTTTTTATACAGAATAGATTCATTAATCTCTTAGACAAACAACCATATTAATGTCATTAATCCTAAATTAGAACCGTAATCCACAGTTTTAGAGAAATATCATGGAATTCACCTTCACATCTGATTCTCTTTGAGCTATTTGTCACCTTTTGAGATCGAGGAGCGCGGCGATGAAGGAGCAGAGAGGGTCAAAAAAGAGGAGGAGCAAAAAGGAGGGGGGAAAGGAGGGGGTGCGGCATGGGAGGGGAGGTATGATAGTGAGAGGGGCTGAGACGGTGGCAGAGCGAGCCAGAGGCGAGGAGGAGGAGGAGGAGGAGGAGGAGGAGGAGGCGGAGGCGGCGGCGGCGGCGGCGGCGGAGGAGCAGCTCTCCTCCCGAGTCTCCATCCCAGAGAGAAGACCCAGAGGAAGAAGAGGGACGAAGAAGAAGACCTTCCTCTCCGGTGTGTCCCGGCAGCTCCTAAAGTCGAAACCAAGACGTCCGCTGTGAGGTATGTCCCGTCTCACTTGTGTCCTTTCATCCCTTCTCATCCTCATCAGGACCGGCAGCACTGAGTGCAGCAGGTTGCAGTGTGTGTGTGTGTGTGTGTGCGTGTGTGTGTGTGTGCGTGTGCGTGAGGTCATCATAGGGTATGATTTATCGAAATGTCAGCTGCGGTTCTGCTCAGATGTAGCTGCTTTGGCGTTTCCTGCCAGCTCGGCGTGACCCCGACGCTGCAAAGAGACGATCGCCTCAAAAACTTGGCGCGTTTCTATTCCCTTCGTCTTTTCTCTCTTTAAATGGAGCCGAAAGAATCTGTTAAAAACCTCGTTGCTGCAGAGCCTCGAATGTTCAATTCACACTACAGAGATTTTATCGGAAACAATTTCAAATGTCTTTCGTTGCATCCATTTATGTTTTAAAATGTAAAAAAACAGCCGTGTTAAACTCTGCACTATTTTATCCAGCGTGATTGTCCAACCGAAGTCTCCAAGTATCTGTCGACCGCTCTCTTCATTAGCGCCATTAAGGGTCGTCCAAAGGCACACCTGGGGGGGTATTGATCTGCTAACCTGCTCCCGGAGGGGCAATAGATCAGGGCTACTTTTTTTTTTTTTTTTTTTTTTTTTTAGCCGTGCAGCTCAGGCGGCGTCTTTGTGTGGCTGTCGTGATGTCATGTTAACTCGACCTCCTGATTCCTGGCTGCACGGTGGCAGAGAATAAACGTCAGGGAGGAGGTGAAGTATCCTGTAAGAACAAGAGAGGCGATTAATCCTTTTTATAAGGAGGCTCGTGCACGATGGCGGCGTTTTTTAATTCTGTGTGGAATTACAGCCGGAGTTTTCCAGCAGTTGTGCTGTGATTGCATCATATATACGATGTCATGCAATTTATTTGGGCTGTTTCCAATGAGAATTACTGTTGATTATTCAGGGGGGGGGGGATTACACCACGAAATAATCACTCCTGCAACGTCGATAATATCCGCCACCCCCTGGTGACGAAATAATCCCATTCCTCATCAGCGTGAAAACAGTTACTCGCTGGGGAAAGAGTGAACTTTAAATCCACGGCTGCTCTCGAGGTCGGGCTGTACTGTATGTACAGTCCTGCGGTGCGTTCACGCGTCGTTTGCCCGTGGGCAGCGTGTGTGTGTGTGTGTGTGTGTGGACGGAGAAGAGAGTATATGGAGATCAATGCAAGCAGCTGTTCGCTCTGCACTTCAAACGGCGCTCTGTTGTTGGCGCATCAAGGCTCCGACGGGCCTCGCGCAAGGGGGATCAAAGGCTAATGAGACAGCCATCGCACAAACGCCACCCGCCAGACCCCATGAATATTGATACAGCTCGGGAGGGGAGGCGGGAGGCAGGGCGTCTTCAAGCTGCGGCGAGTTAAAGTGGGCGGCGACTGGGGTGGCGGGAGGACTTTTGCGAGCCAGGATGTGTGGACGGGTTTCTTTTTCGAAATGCATATTTGTTTCTGTCGATGTTCCAAACCGAATATGTTGACAGTCGGCGCCTGCGGAGAATTTCGGTTTCATCGTTGGCAGGAAAACCCAAAAACTGGTTGCTGCATTTTTATCAAACTTTGTAGAAGGGTTGAGAAGGATGCAGAGCCCAACCTGCTAAAATTTGGAGTCCCTCCAGTAAAAGAGGTGGAGAATTTCCCCTAGTGAACTAGGGCTCTTTTTTTGGGGGGGGTGGGGGGGGGGTGGGAGGGGGATTAATGGAAGGATGAGGCAAAAAAGAAAATCAGATTTAACCTAAAAAAGAAGCTACTATAACAGACTGGAAAAATAACTTTTCTATGAGTTTCTACCTGGAACAGAGAAGTCTGTGTGGGATTTTAACTTGAATAAATAGTGCCTGACTGTTTGTACTCTGACATCCCAGATCTCCTCTGTGGTTCCTCTACAGCTCGTCTGCCCACGGCTGCTCGTGTCCAGCTCTATTCAGGGGGGGGTTCGCGGAAGAAAACCGGCCCACGTGCCAGAGGATGGCATTTATTTATTGCCTCCGAGCCACTCGTGTTTATGCAGGATGTCAAAGTTTGGCGCGTGCTTTCTAGCGTAGCACATACTTCTAGTAAGAAGAGCTGTTCTAACTTTATTTTCACCGAATGATAAGAATCTAAAAGAGCAAAAAGATTTCATTTACTTTCTCTCTTTGCCTTAGCATTAAAGTTACAAAAGTGAAGTTTTTTTTTTTTTAAATCTAATAAATTAGTTGAGTGAAAATGATCACTTGGTTGCAGCTTATAATCAAGGAACATGAGCTGGAATTTAGACTAAAGTCTCTGTTCACAAAGCAACATTTCCATTTCAGCTGAAAAAGAATCTAAATTAAGAGCGAAACAATCCACATCTAAACTTGCTGCTTTTAAGAGAAAGCAGATTTGCACTCGAGCCATCCACCCAAGTGAGACCATCCCCTGCAATCCTAATGAAGCCGACTCAATATCTGTCCTCGTCTTCGCGTCTGTAACGATGGACGCTGATGTGCAACCGCCCGGAGGTGACGCGTCCTCCGCGAAACAGTCATTGTGTCTCCCAGTGGACGAAGGAATTGACTCCCCGTCTTGCATTGTCTGTCTGAACACCAACGAGCGTCTTCTGCTCCCCTCCGGCTAAGTTTGTACGAAAACTAAAACAAGCTTAAATGTGACGCTCGCGATTTTATCACTCCGAAGGAAGCGAGCGAAAATAAAGAAGACAGTGAAAAGTTTTTTTGGGGGGGGGGGGGGGGGATGTCACAACATGCAGCAAATAGACACTGGAGGGGAGGACAAGCGCAGCGACAGGCGGGGACAGGGAGACGGATGCTGCGGGGAAGGCCGTCTCCGGAGCGTGGGCGCGCTCTGCCTCTGTCTTGACTCGGGCTCGTAAATCAAGCCTCCCCTCCGGGACCTATCTTCCATTCTCAGACCTTCAGCAGCTTGTTCTCCAGCCTGTGACGAGGGGGAGGGGGGGGGGCTGTTGTCATAGGAGCTATCGATCGTATGGGATGAGTTTGTCAGACTGGGGGGATTTCACCCATCTGACTGTGGTCACTGAAGTGTCCCATCTTGTCTCGGTGTCTGTCTTTGAGGTCCATCAAACACCAAGTCACCGCTAGCCCCCCCCCCCCCCCAGCTTGCACCTCGCAGTTTCTCTCTGACGTGAAATCTCTGATGGAGAGAAGTTTAGTATTTTGTAATATTTAGTTTGGTATGGAAATATATTAATAATTTCTGCAAAAGGGAGATGGGGGCTGCTCTCATGGCACCACAGCTCGAGTTAATTTGCAAATAAACAAACCTTTTTGTTATTTGAGCCTCTTCTTTTCCCAGTGTTTTATGCTAAGCTAAGATAGCATCAAATACTTTGGGAATATCAGTCAAAGCATATTTTTTTTTGAGACTTTTATTATAAATAATGCAGGTAAAAAAACGTTGGTGGCAAAAAAGATATGGGTTGCAGATTTGTTCCTGGATGGGAAATTAGATTTAAATCAAATCAAATGCAAATGTAATTTCAGGATGGTGGCACTGAAAAAGTTTAACCCCCGCTTCTCATTGAATTTCAAATCATATTCTCACAATAGACTTTTGGAACCGAGCTACATTATTCAGTAACTCGCACCCCACCCACTAAAAGCCAATTAGGGGAAAGTTTCATGGAAATCGGGGACAAAATTTGTTCTCTTGGTGACATTTTAAATGCAATTGGGTATTAATTACACAAATTTGATGCTCCTTCCAGGTAAAAAAAATATTTGAAAGTAAAATCTACAATTATGCGATTTGAATCTTCTATTTATATCTAACCCCTTAAGGTTATTTCAGGCATGCACACATTTATATTCTAATAATTCTTATATTTATAGTGTTTTTTTGGTATAATGAAGTGTAATGTCTAATAATATCCATCGTTCGTCACAAAATCCAGCAAACTTTTAAAGTCTGACTGATTTTCACGTTGTGAAGCAAACTTCTTTCATCGCAGAGACATAAATAAAGGAACGCTTCGTGGAGAGAGAAATCAGATTTGCTACTCGGAAGTGGTATGTAAATTAAAATGTATTGAAAACGATCATTGCAGTAATATGTTGTGCCTCCACGCTCTCTGTCTTCAGGCGGTTTCAGAGCATTACTTCATCTCGTTTCCTCACCCTGAAAGCCTCGTTGGTGAAACTCCACATCCCACTCAGCCGCCCTGCCTGCTGAGAGCACTTGAAAGCAATTTACTTTTAATCAAGTTCGCCATAAAGGCCCCCCTGATGCCGACCGCCGCAACGCTACCATCTTGTTTCTTCAGCGCCGGCTCTCCCTGCTTTGTATTGATTTCTTCGTGAACGATATGAAATACTGTTTACTGACGTAATGAGAATTCTCTTTGAGTTTATTACTCTTTTAGGTACAGATACAAATACAGGTGCCTCAATCTGCCTCAGGGCAAACGAGTATTTCTTAAGCAAACCGGTGACGAGCAGCTTTCGTGCGCCGCAGGTCCTCGCCTTTGATCTTGCATAAAAAAAAAAAAGGTGCAATCTAAAGACGGGAAAAGCTCCACCAAAGATTGTTGATGATTTCCACTACTTCCTGTCGAGTGGGCGGAGGTCAGAGGCTCCAAACGTCGGGGGGGGGGGGGGGGGGGGCTCTGTTGATTCGCTATGAGCTCATCTTCTGCTCCGCCGATGTCCTCGGGCGTATAAGTTTCTGCTGTCTCGCGTTAGTGAAGGACGTCTCTTATTTTATAGCCACTTGGTAGTCGCTGACCTTGAGATTGACGCCGATATGAATGTTTCCCAGCTGCATTGTTAAGTCGGGGAGCGTTTATCCAAGAGCACCTTGTTCGATGGCGCAGATGTGCGTTTCTCCGGCTGAAGCGTCCCTTCCGGCAGGTCCTGCTAAAAGTTGCGAACCAACAGAATGCGAGTCCGCTCGGACACGTCAAGCTCTCCACATTGTTTCCTAAAAAAATGTTTGAGCAGAAAATATTCCCGCTATACTGAACTTCCTGTTTGCTCCCTTCTGTCTGCAGGTCGGGTGAACGCGATGCGCAATGATGGCCCCCAGAAGACCGGAGACCGAGGTGAGCCCCGCTGTCCTCCTGTCAAAGATTAGCTACCATCCATTACCTCAAGGATCTCTGTTATTAAAGTGTAGATCGGCCGTTATGAGCCTGAGCACTTGATGGGTTGCCGGTGAAGAGACGCGCGATCGCTCGGCGTGTTTGCGATGCTTCATAAGGGGAGGCGTTCAAGGATTCGGTTCAAGTACAGCAGGAGAAATAAAAAGGGGAGGGAATGTAAAAGTTGGATCCCTGACAGTCACAGCGTGGATTGAGGTATTTGTGTCCAAAAGCATTCTGGATATTGTGTTGTAAATGCATCTTATTAAATACCCGCTTATAGAGGAGTCTCCTGAAGCTAACGCAGCTCACCTTAAGATATTAATCACTGTCAATAACCACCGGTGCGCGGCGTGGGAAGCCTCGATTAGCTGCTGCTCCTGGAGGCGAAATCATCGCCGGACGTGAGCCGACGTCCTCCAGGATTGTTGGCCATTGATTTATTTAGGATCGCCATTAATTATTACTCTAAGAGCTATTCGTCTTGGGGTCCTGACAAACAAGACAGTCAAACATCATTGTGTAGCGTTAAGAACCGCAATCAGCCTGAATCTGATTGCGGTTCTTAACTGGTTTATTTAGGCGGGTTCGGTTAAATCCAGAGGCGGGTTGTCTCTGGATGCACGGCAGCCGAGCTGACTCTGATAAAAGAGGTCAGTCGATAAAAAGCTGGGAGCTCAATCTGATTTCACGCCGCGCGCCGTGGGTGTACGTCAAAGCCCGACGGCATTCCACGGGAAACTTGGCCACTTTGCAGAGGAGTTGGGGTTGCAAAAGTCTGTCGCTGTGGCTACGAGAGGAAGAAAGTTGATCTGCTGCAAAAAAAAAAGAACCGAAAGCTCACTCGTTTCAGACGTGCATTTTTTAATTGGTACACTACATTTGATGCAAAGCTTCAAATGAGCAAACGTTACATTCTGCAGCTGATTTGTGTAGTAATCTAAGTAGCAGCTATGCTAGTGTGGTTATCGCTAAACAGATGAAGGTAAGGTGGATTCTGAAAACCAAGAAATGAAACTCAAAGAGAGACGATCAATCCTCCAAAATCATAACCCTCGCCCAGATCTATAGCTGCGCCTTCTATTAATTTTCTAGCAGCACGCTTGTCACCTTCTACTTCCCTGATGCCCAAGAGGGAAAAACCTGTGGCGCCCACGATGCGGGATTTGAAGCCACGCTGTCGGATTTTCACGCTGAAGCGAAATGATTTCTGCCCCCCCCCCGGAGACATTTTCCTCATGGAAAATTAATATGGCTGCAAAATCAATCAACTGAGCAATAATTCGTCTTTTCTCCAAACAAAACAAAAAAAAGGAGGAAAAACCTTGACTTGATCAAACGTACAAAAATGCAATCCTAGTAAATGAGCGTGCGTGCCTCGCATAAAAAGCACCGCTATAAAAGAGGAAGCAAATACAGAAGATGATTAAAGCTGCAGATGCGATCCGAGCTACGTGTGATCTACTAATGAGGATTTAATTGCACTGTTGTCGCCGAGATCAAGAGTGGAAATTAGACCCAACTGCTTAATTTGTGGTGGTCATGAAATTCCCCAAAAATAACTGGTTTAGAAAAATAGTTTCACCAATTTAAATCTGTACTTTCTATTTTAGTTCATACCTGTTGATGCAGGGTTCACCTTCCAACCGGCCTTAATGAGACGCCTCCCATCTCGATGCGTCCGTCTGTCCATTGGTAGTTACCTGGAAAGACGATTTGCATCCCAGAGCAAAGTGTTTTGTCACACTTTTAATGACGGCGCCCTCGCCAGGCTCAGGTCGCGTCGCGGCGGCGCTGACCCTTGTGGGCCGAGTTCCGGCGACACCTTCCAATCTGTGTTAATGAGATGACTCCGCTCTGCCTGTGGGTCGCGGTGATATTTACAGCGAGCGTTGTAGCGGCAGAGATCCACGGCTCCCCGCGGTGCTCCCTCACCTCATTTGCATAGCTTTCAGACTCCTCTTTTCTCGCTCTCCGGCTCTCGCCGTGATCGACGGGCTCCTTCGCGCTTCCCTTCAGTTTGTGTCGCACATGTTAATTAAAGCCTCTAATTGGCTTTCCCTGCTAAAAGGCCGCATTAAATCAGAGTTTGAATGGCAAATAATTCCTTCCATTAGCATAATTGTGTTTTTGAAGTGTAGAGATTTGTCCATTAGGGATGCTTGCAAGCATTTTTGTTTTGTTTCGGTGATTGTTGTATTTGGGACTCGGGGGAGGGGCGGGGGCGCAGGAGGTTGGCTATGTGTGTTTAGATGCCCCGGGACCCAACAGGGGCCGAACACTAATGAGGCCTGCTCCTCTCTGATGGAGCAAATACAGGAACAACAAGCCTATGGTATTGTCCAGAGAGCCTGCAGGGTGGAGCAGAACACTGGTGGAATGCCACCGGGGCGGGGTGGGGCGGGGCGGTAACTATAGTTCACCTGTTTTTGTTGTTTGTTTTTTACCGGCACTGGGTTTCAGCCCCAGCAACAAGTAAGGAGGGGAAAATATGGCTTTTTATTCTCACGGTAAATTATTTCAGGAGTTTTAATTGAACTCCTGGAGAACATAAAAAGGCTTTTTTGGATGCTTTGGTTCTGGGTTGATACGACCTTGATGGACCCAAATGTGACTGACATGATTTCAGTCATGAATTTGGACTTAAACATAATAAAAGCACAACTATGTGAGGAGTATGAAATAATTCTGAAGGCATATCTTCTAAAGGAAAGGTGAAAGCAGATTGGGATTCATCTGCATTCAGTCGACTGCGTTTTATTTTCTTTCTCTTATTTCTTTTTTTTTTTACGACCTATACACAGTCCATGCCAAAATCCGTTTTAAAAATTCCCCCCCCCCCCCCGGAGGGGTTTTTAAACCACCGGCAATAAAACAACAAGAAAATCCATCATATTACACCGAATGCTGGGAGTGTATTGAGGTTTGGCTTGTAAATTTGAGGTTTCAAACTAAAAAGAAAAGAGATTAAAAAAGAAGCATTGTAAGAAGAGGAGCTTTTCAACACTGCAGCACTGACAAAGACGAAGTGTTGTGAGGTCTGAGAGTCAATTCCACCCTGAATAATCGTAAACACGTCCATCGGATGTGCTGTATTACGATCCCTGCCGGTGTTTGGCGAGCACGCGGATCCTCACGCCTTGAGTTGTGTCCTTTTATGCAGCGCGCCATGCCTGGATGTGCTGCAGTGATTAGTGATGTGGACACTTGCGGCTATCAGACGCGACTGAAGCTGTCACCGCGCCCCCCCGTCCCCCGTGAATCCTGCCTCGGGGGGGGGGGGGGGGCAGACAGACAGACATGATGTACTTTCAAGAGCTTCCTCTGGGTGAAGTTACTCAGGGGACTACAGTGGCAAAATTATTCAGGGTCACCCAAAGGCACGGTGGTGGAACAGTGACAGTTTTGTGTGATAGCTGCGAGTGTCATGCGCGTTATTATTGAAACAGCCCGATGTGCAATGCAGCACATTCCCGCTCCTGCCTCGACTCTGCTGCGGGCGTGAAAAGCCATTAAGATGCATTGGAGGAAGCGGCGTGGTTATAGCAGGAGAACCGATGTAAGGAGGAGGAGGAGGAGGAGGAGGGGGGGGGGCTGCAGACGGAATTATCACCACTTCTACGCCAGTCGGCTTTTAATTTGACTGATTCTAATTAAATCATTTTTGTGTCGGCAGTCAAATCGTTTCCATTTTCTTTAAAAGACTGAGCTGATTAGCCTACATGAGTACACGCTGCAATGTTCTTTTTTATATATATATATATATATATATTCTTAATGCCATCAAAGCATCCTGTGTAGTATGCGGTGGTTGTTGTTGTTTTTTTTTATATGCACGAGTGGAAAAACAAGAGGAAGCAAGAGAAGAAAAGGGGAGGATGGAGAAGAATGGACAGAAAGTGGGAGAAATGTTTAGACCCAGACAGCGTGTGGAAGTCTAGCATTCATTATCACCGGTGCTGCTAGTCGGAGCTCTCAGCCAGTCAGCAGAGAAACCAGGAGCCGTGCCAGAGGCTTGATTTATACGACAAATAGACACTTGGACTTTCTTTGGGTTGTAAAAGTTAGGGGGAGGGGAGAAGTTTACGTCTCGGCTGATGCCAAGAAGAAAGTCTTGCTGCAGCGTGAACCGTGATTGTCGCCCCCCCCCCCCTTCGACATGCACGCTCGCACGACCACAGGTGTAGAGAAACGGGTTTAGCCCAAGTCGTAACGAGATGCAGAAGTTCGGCATGTTTTGTGGGGAGAAAGGCGAAGCGAAAGATCACCGCAAGTTCATCTAAATAATTGCTTTTATAAACAGTCGTGCTTTTATTAAAGGCAGAACGGCGGCGTGCAGCTGGCAAAGCACATGCCGTGTAATTACAATACTCCTGGTTTCAATGCAGCCCCCCCCCCCACCTCCCCCTCATTGTGTCTCTTCAATTCAAATTCAAATTTGCTTTATTTTTATTGCCAAAAGATTTATGCAAATACAGCATTGCTAAAAGCAGGTTTTGCAACACTAAAAATGGGAGTGTTTATAAATCTAACAGCTAGTAACCACGAAGCCACAAGTCATCCTGTGATTAGGATTCAGGCTCTGCAGCAAATCGGTGACATTAATTCTGCGATGACATTAAACACTGTGATTGAATTTTTTTTTATTTGGATGCAAACTTTAGAGTTGAGTTTTACGTTACTTATAACAGCAGTTCAACTTGATTTAAAACAATAATTGAATTTAAACGAGGCTATGCACCCATGCTCTCAGCCCACACAGTAGAATAAGCTAAATGATAATGGCAGTAAGCTAACGTGCTAACATGGTCACATCGCAATACTAATATGTCAACATGCCATATATAGCAGGTGTAATATAGTGGGGGGAAATTTGAGGAAAGAAGCCGTAGCGAGGTGACAGGAGCATGACTGAAGGGATAGTTAAATAAAAAAAATATCTTGTGCCTCATTTAAGACATGGGGGGGGGGCATAAATATGTTGACTACTCACACACACGTATGCACACACACACACACTTCCTGTGCAGCCCTGATTGAGTGCAAGTGTCTGCGCTGGTGGTCAAGGTCAGCTGATAATGGGAGAGACTGAGGACGGGGTGAAGCAGCAGGGGGGGTCGGCAGCAGTCTCAGGTAATGAGATTTACGACCCTGAGCTCTCACTGTGCCCCCCCCACACACGCCCTCCCTCCCCTCGCCTAACATGATTTATAGATCTAATAGACGTCAGCGCTCCCGCCTTGGATTGAGGCTTCGCACTGAGGGAAAAGGCGTCCCTTCAACAGGGCGAGAATACAGAGACGACTCTAGCAGGGTGTGTGTGTGTGTGTGTGTGTGTGTTGATGCTTCAACGCATGTGCCCCAAACACACAACTGCACACAAATATGCCGCATTGTTCAATCGAATCAATATTTCTATATCAGCAATCAAATCATTCAAATGACAATAGTGAAAGGGGAAAGCCTGGAGCGATGCGCCACCGAGGGTTAGCCTTAGCCCCTCAGCATTAGTCGAGCAACCTGCACCTTTTATTGTTTCGGTATTCCCTCATCCGTCTTGTCGGTGTCAAGAGAACCAGAATGAGCAGCCTGTTCACCGGCAGCGCAGCCGCAAGCAGCAGTCAGTCGAGAACAAGCGGCTAAAGACGAAGACGTTTCCAGGAGTCTGGAGAGAGAAAGCGATTTTCAGACTTGCATTCATCAAGTGGGCTAGCAAACGGCGCAATTTCTATCAAGTTAAAGGCTGATTGATAGATTCATCAATAGTTGTGTTTGAGTTTGGATTAGAAAATAAGACTCACTAGTCCTAATGTTGTTAATTACTATTTTACATAATTAAAACAGTGGTTTGTTAATAAATAATTGTTTAATTCGTTTTTTAAACCAGTAATTACTTTTAATTATGTTTAAAACCTAGTTTAAAGTACCCTAAGTAAGATAAGGATCTATTTTTTTAACATTTTGCAGTGCATGACTTTGGCGCCCCCAGTGGATGACACACGCATCACACCTTTTCAATGTAATATCTGTTTCCTAAATGTGAGAGGGATGCGTTTCATTCCAATGCAAGAAGTCTGAATGAAAAACAGATTGCAGGAATTAAACCAGCATAGAGGGCAATTAGCTGCTGAAGTAATGGGATTACTCCCACGCGCCGCGCTGTTCCACCCATTGTGCTAAAGCTCTAAACAAAATGACGTTCAACTGAATCAACGCAAAGGCGACGCCATTGTTACGAGACGCCACACAAGCAAACCGAGGGGAAGCCTCCGACCCGGGCCGCTCCTTCCACGAGTCGGGCAGCATCCAGCGTTCGGCTCCGTTTACCGATGCAAAGAACAACAACAATATGGTCGCCAGCCAGATTAACTCCCAATAGATGCAAGTGCTAATATTTGCACTAGGCCTTGCTGTACGTGTTCAAAAAGATGGCAGATTGGATTTCGAGCGCGCGCTTTACACACACGAATGCGCACAAACGCCCGCGTCCGTTGTTTGTTCCCATGCCGCTTCGCGTCTCGGTGTATTTTGAGAATTAAACCAATAATCCCCCCCCCCCCCCATGCTAAA
The DNA here is from genome assembly GCF_040956055.1 of Brachionichthys hirsutus. Taxonomy (NCBI): domain Eukaryota; kingdom Metazoa; phylum Chordata; class Actinopteri; order Lophiiformes; family Brachionichthyidae; genus Brachionichthys; species Brachionichthys hirsutus. The sequence goes on from NC_090918.1 coordinate 6,625,364, forward strand.
CCCAGCCTAGCAGTTATTGATGTGCAGCCTCTTTTTATTGTCTGGAGTTTATTGTGTATCCGTCTTTGTGCCCGACACGCAGCGTCTTTAAGCAGACCGACACCGAGGGGCTCGGAGACACAGAAGCAGCTGTTGAGTTAGAGCCACAATATGCTCGCAGTTATTCCATTAGTGCTCTCATGTCTGTTTGGCACACATTCTCCAATTAAGTTGCACAATAACGTTCCATTTTACGGGTGGGGGGGGGGGGGGTAGAACAGGAACAAGGACGCGTGGTTGATATTTGCAGAGTCTTAAATTGGATTTGCACACGCATAAATATTATTTCAATTCTCTTGGAAAGTTTATGACGAGAAAAATTAAGACTTGTCAAATTCTTTAGAGAAATAAACACACTTTTTTGGGGGGGGGGGGGGTGTCAAACAACAGAGGGAACATTAATTTGCATTTTCTTACAACAAACATCGGAAATTAAGCACAAGACTATTTTGTGCACCCGCTAATACCAATTCTGTGAGAATAACGTGTTTAAACTACGTCCTATTACGTTGCAAACTGCGTCCAACAGTCCCCGAACGCCAATCCCAACTCCAACAAGGCAGACACGCCATAAAAATGGCTGCCATCAGCGTTTGGTATTAAAGAAAGTTAGAAGTCAGGCGATGCTTAAAGACATGCAGATGTTGATTTTCACCACTGGTAAATATTTGGTGTTCGTCCTTTATTGGATCGATTCCAACCCAAGGAGGCGAGGAAAGTTCTTGACTTCCCTTCTGAAGGCGTCGGGATAGCAGACGCCTGATGGCGCTTCGCCTCGCGTGCCTCTGTAATCACGTCTGTCCCATCTCAATTTATCTCATGGGGCGCCCAGTGTCTCGGCTTCAGCCCACGGGGACGTTTGTCACTCTGATAACAGGTGGGGGACGAGAAGCGCTCACGAAGCGGCTAAAGAAATGAAACGAAGCAATGTTCCATTTCTACTGAGGTTCAAATATAAATGTGATTTCAAACGGGCACACAGCCGGTGCGGGTTTGGATGCGGTTATTAATTTTATGTTTATTTGTGTCTTTGCTCTTTTCCTCCCGAGGTGACGTTTCTCCGGCGCGAGGACGATAAATAGCGGCGTTCCTGATCTTGTTGATCATTTTCTTCTTGTCTTACTTCGAGGCCGGTATTGATTTTCCTGCAGTCTGCATCTTGTGACTGTCTCGACACACCGACTAAAGACGGCCAGATTAGCGGACGGTCAATAGAAGCCTCATCCAGCCGCCTTCGGCTCTATTCAAACAAATGCGGCTGCAGCGTGACGTTCCAGCTTTGTTTCCACGCAGAGGAGGCCCGGCGTTGCCAGGCAGAGCTTAAAATGGCTGCAGAAAGTCAGCAAACTGGAGCTGAACCAAGCTCGGCAGACGGCGGGCTTGTGGTTGGATGGCTGGGTTCGAAAGCAGCAGCTTGTTAGGGTGGAAATGGATTAGCGGGATACACAATGGGAGTCTTAGGCGAGACAGCGGCGTTGCGTTCAAGCCCTGCCTACGCTGCCCGGGCTGCTGGAGGCGTCTATGCCCAGCGGTGCATGCAGCGGCCAACGCGCACACACAAGCCTTTTCCCCAATTGCCACGGTTTCTGTCTGCGCTCGCAGCAACGGCCTCGATTCGGCGTCCATCAAACCCGTGAATTTAACATCCCGTTTCTCACAGAGGGATGGAAGTGGAGCAACGTTAATTCTGAGAAAGACGCCGGCGTGAGCGAGGGAACGTGCACGGCGAGCGCGTTTTCCATCACCGACGTGACACGGGCGTTTGCTTTAAGACGCGTGTGGCAACATTTAAAGGTGACTTATTGCAGCCATACGGAAAGGAGCGCGGCTAATGCAGCGTGTGGATTGGTGCACCACTTCCACGCTTAAATATGACCATGCTAACATGTGTTAGCATTTAGCTCACTGCGCCGATTCGGCCTGCAACTCTTCAGTGTTTTGTATTTCACACAGGAAGTGACAGCAGTTGCATCATTTCAGCAGATAAAATAAAATAAACATTTTTTTTTTAACCAAAGTTAGCTTGAGGCTCATTTTAATCTACGGATACATTTCAGGCAAGATAATTAAATTAGTTTAAGTTGCCCCGCTGCTGAAAATAGTCCACAAACTTTGTGGACATCCATTTTCTTTAACGTTTTGCCCGACGTGGTGGACATGCTGTCGGTTTCTGTGCTTTAAAGAGATTGAAATAAGGTCTTATCCTTTAAATCCCTCCATCGGCTGTGAATATATTTCCCTGGATTCAAACAAATCACCACGAAGGACGGAAAAGGAAACGTCTCAAGAGTTTTGGTGTCACATTCTGAAAAGATGGCCGGTGCCAAAATGTGTGTGTGTGTGTGTGTGTGTGTGTGTGTGGTCTGGGTGAACGAGGATTGACGGGTCCCTAATGTCCTCTGCAGCGAATTATTGGATAATGGAGAATCCTGTTGACGCCCTCCCGTCCTGTGGCTGAGGGAAGTGACACCGCCACAGATTGAGTTTGGGTGTGTGTCGGTTTGTGTGTGTGTGTGTGTGTGTGAGAGAGAGAATGACAGTAAGATGAATTTATTCCCTGACTTTCATAGTATCAGTCACGCTATTTACATATTTATTCCTCCTATTATAATGCAGTGACAGTGATGCTATTCTCCTATCTATTTTGCATTTGTGCTTCTCGCATTGACTTGCAGGACCTGAAAAGCAGGCGAGGGACGCACGAATGTGTGATTTGAATCTAACGTTAAAAAAAGAAATGCTTTTTTTGTCATTTGAACTTCAAGATTTGACCAAAGAGAGCTCCAGGAAAGCCATTTGTCCAGTTATTTCATATATAAAGTAGGGGAAATGCAAATGTGCAACTCCCGACAGTGGAAGTTGACATCTTTGCATCGCTTGTTATGAAGAGCCAACATTCCAAAAACTGAAAATGCTGAATTAATGAACATGGAAAAACAAGTTGTGCAACAGATATGTGGACAAGTTTTTAAATTCCTGTTTTCCAGAGTAACAGGGGAAGGTAGGAAGCAAATAAATACATAAATAGATGAGAGTAATTTAAAAAACATGCATCAGGAGGGAAGCAGAATTCTTCCACAGGATACTGAAGGTCTAAACAAATAATCCGATTTAACCAACTTCCAACAGGTGGAAGGAAAACAGCCGTTTACCAGGAACTGAATAAGAAAAGGACGTTTGCTTTCTCTGCCCTGCGACGGAGAACAATAGAGGCGTGCAACGTAATAAAAGCCGGCCGGGGATAGACCAGTGGGCGAGTCGCGTCTGTCTGGGATGCACTTATCAGGTGGGGATTTTCTGGAAGTGTCAGGAAGCCTTCAAGCCTCTCTGAGAGCCGGCACGCTGCGGTAGTGACAGGGCTATCTGCCTCTGACAGGCCAAAGACCTAAAACCGGATGGCTGGGAGAGATAAGGCTCCGGACACACACACAAACACACACACACACACACACACACGCACGGTGGCATTCGCTTTGCATTTATAAATTCCCTATTGCCTGACCACTTGCTCATTCATTCACTCATGTGCACTGACACACACACACACACACACACTGTCTGCTAGCCGGCGAGGCTTCCCATTAGCCGTGGCGCAGTGTGCTGGGTGTGAAGCGCTGGGGCGAGAGACATCAATTTGCTTCCTCTAATGCGCTCGCTGCCCCCACAAGACATATTGATTATTTCTTCCCCGCAAAGCGACAAATAGCAATTTCGGGGGCATAATGGAGATGGATGGTTGGTTTATAAGAAGCCCCCAAAGAAAAGTTGTAAGGGGGTGGAGGGCTCGGGGTGTGTTGGAGGGATGGGGGGGTGCTCTTCCTCCTCCCTCTCTCTCTCTTTGCTAGGGTTCCTTCCTCCTCCACCTTTTCCACGTCGCTCCGGAAAACGCATTGAAAAGCAAAACAGAAATGAAAGTTGAACAAGGGGAGAAGCGCTGTGTGCGGCTAATAAAAGAAAAGGAGAGGGAGACGGGCGTACCTACAAGAAAATATAGGTACGGCAGGGATGTGGGGGCGGAGCACAGATGTTGAGGCGCACCATCAATGAACATTCATTACGCACCTCCTCCAAGGAGCGTCGCCTCCTCCCATCTTAATGGCTGTACTGCGGCGAGCAGCTGCCGCTGCAGCGTTTGCTCTGCCTCGTCCTCCGTCTGTCGCATCCTCCTCGTTAGCATCGGGGGGGAATCCAGAGGTTGGTTTATCAGCCTTTGATGTCCCAAAAGTTCATTTTCAGGCTCTTGATCGAACACATTTCTGATGTGACGCGTCATAGTTTTCCATCATGTTGTTGTTGAAATGATCCAAAAATGAGTTTCACCCAAATCTGCCAAGCGGTTTAGTTGTTATGGATGGAAATGTTGAACATGTATCTGGTAGTTTTTTTTGTGTGTGTAACTGACAAACAAACAAATCTGCTGATTCCGGAGCGATTCCAAGTCGGTCAGAGTCCTGCTTGTCTTCTCAAAGTTCCACTGTAAAGTCGAATGCTTCCTCTCCTCCGGGGGAGCCCTGATATTTCACATCGTTATATATATATATGAGCTTCTGGGATGATTTAAGGTGGCTGATGGCTGCGATATGTCGGCGCCGCAGGCTCCGGGCAGGAAGTGAAGTAATACGTGTGCGCGGCTCCACCGTGAGATGGACCGATAGAAAATATTACTCAATAAGTTCGGCTGTGGACGGCTTGTTTCTGCAAAAGACGAATCGTCCTCATGATTACGCTGGAAAAAAATCAAGATCTAGTGCAGATTGTTAGGGAAGTAATGGAATTGTCAAAGCGATAGGAAAACGTTGTCGATGTTTCTGCAGGAACGCTCGGTTTCTGATGGCGTCTCGCCGCATGAGACGTGTGAGCGAATTAGAAAGTTGCTGTGTGGTTTTTACACTTAATTCTTTTTCTGCCTTCCTCCGATTGTTTGACCGTCACTTCCCATAAATATTTCATTCGGTTGCATCTTTCCCTCCCCGTTTACGCCCCGCCACCGTGCCACAAGTGCATGTTTAAAGCTTCATAATAATTAATCTGACTTTGTGTAAATGATCGAGACATGAAATGAGCACTGCCCAAACGAGTTTATAGTGAATGCATAATCACATTTAAAAAATCCTTTTGCGCTTCAAAAGCGTAAAATATGAGTGCACGTGGCTTTATCAGGGTGAATTTGCACTTGGGGAACATTGCAAAGCAGCTAAATCTTTTTTTTTTTAAATCATAATGATGAGGAAACTGAATTGCAATTTGCTTTTAAAGGGTGCTTTAATTTGGGATGCACCAAAAACGGGGGCGATCGGTTCAAATGTTTCTGCACCACGTGAATGTGAATAAGCATGACAGGCCGTTTTGTTGTGACTCTGGGTTAATGGATCACAGCTTTAATTGCATGCAACAAGCCTGCAGTGGGCCATTAACCACAATAAATTATTTCCCAAGATAGTTGGAGGAATTGTGAAAACTTTGACCATTCCGGGGGGGCTTTTATACCCCTGTAGCTGGCAGCCATTATCAATTTAGTTCGGTAAATGAAGGTGATGTAGCCTTTATTACGTTCTCGGCTTGCACGCAAACGTTTTTCAACACCCCAACTCATCGTCAGCGGGCTAATAACGCCTCCGTCCCCAGCGATCCTGTGGCCCTAAATTATAGGAGGCAGCTCAGACGGACAGAAATGACACGGAACCGCCTGCAAAATGAGCTTCTATCCTTCTATCCCTGTTCCTGTCGACGCGGCACGGCCGAGCTGTCGGTGATCACAACAGACATGTTATATACAACGGCGGTATTACAGGCGGCCGCGCCTGATAAGAGGAACGATCCACGGCGGTGATGAAAGCAGACAGGTGGGGGGGGGGGGGTGGAAAGACAAAGAGAGGGTGGAAGAAATGGGGAGATGAATGGATAGGCGGTGGGACGAAGGGGTGGATGGATGGAGGGATGGAGGAGGGGAGATGCTAGCTATTATCCTGCATCGATTTAGTCCAGTCAGGGATGGCTGGACGTGTAATGAAGTGTGGGATCGAGGGGTGTCTGCATGTTCTTGTTTGCGCCTTAGAGCTTCTTGGACGTACGTATTGTGTGTGTGTATGTGTGCGTGTGTGTGTGTGTGTGTGTGTGTGTTTCATGCAGATGGTGAGTTTCTGCAGGAAGCTTTAATCCATAATTGATGGACTTTAACAAACATTCATCTCTTGAAATGACCTTACCCTCCATTACCTCCCCCACTGATCTGAATTAAGTGGCAGAGACTCATAATTGCGTCCTGATCTTGCGTCTAAACTTCAAGGAACAAAAGACAAATTCCTCTCGACAAAACGCTGCCTTGGATTCTTTTTTGGAAAGAAATAAAAGAAAATGGGAGAATGTAATCCTCGGCGTCGTTTTTAACCGCTGCTAGACAACTACCAGTAAAAAATTTATTTTTTCTGTTGAATATTTTAGTATTATCCCCAGAAAGCAAAAAACAAGCACCAAAGACGGAAGGGGAAAACATTCGGGAAAAGTCTTTCCCGCCTAACTGCAAGCTGCGTTGAGCTCATCCTTTTACCGTTCAGTAAATGTTCTTGCTTTGCACAATGTCACCCGTCCTCCTGTGGCTCGGGAATCAACAAATGGTGCATCCACTGCAGACGGAAATCAAAGGGGGGGGGGGGGGGGGATTCCATTTCTCCTCGCCTGCATTTTTGTGCAACAAATAACAAGGGAGAAAATCAACATTATAGCTGTTAAAGTACAAGAAAGGTGTTAAAGTACAAGAAAGCATCCCTCCTGCTCCCTCTCGTCCTGCATCCCTTTCTCCTTGATCCCCACCCCCACCCCCCCTCTAAGCCCCGCACTTCCTCTCCCGGCCTAATCCGCTCCTCGACATGCTCCCTTCTTTGTTCTGCGACCCTGACAACTCGTCTCGTTCCTCCTGCTCCGAGGACGGCCCCGGTGTGCTCGGGATAATGGAACGAATGTTGGAGTGATAAACCCCCCCCCCCCCGAGGATGCTGGGAGGAAACACAGGAGTGTGTCAAGCAGGGTGATAACACTCGATTCTCCTGTGCATCCGTCGGCGGAGCAGGGATTATGGTTTTACAGACGGGCTTCGCCCCTTCCCGTAGGCTGGGATGTTTACACCGGAAGGTGTTGGGTGGGGGGGGGGGGGGTAGGTATTCCGTATCACACAAAGGTCTTCATTATTTTTTTTGCCCTGTTAAAGTTTACTGGACTCCATTTCCTGAACAAACGCCACTCCCTTCAGAGCGCTGGTTAAAGGTTTGCTCATGCAGGAACTCAAAGATGATGCACATCGCGGTCTGGAGATGTGAGCGCTGTGACATTTAAAATGGGGCCATTTTGCATTTTTCTTATTGTCAGCAAATCCTTTTTGTCTTGGGCGAAGTTGGCGAAGAAAAGGTTATGGGCGAAACTGCCTCCCGTGGACGTTTCTACCCGTCCAACCCGCTTACACCCAGCTAGCGTTTGGCGAGAGGCGGGACGCCACCCGGGGGGGGGGCGGTTGTCAGATCGTCAAAAGGCTGGTGCGTAAGAAGACGGCCGTTGTGAGGATTTGGCGAAGTGAATCTTTGCACAGGACGCTTAATCACTTGCTCCATTATGCGTCCCTTTTTGTCCCCGGGGGGGGAAGACATTTTGGACCCGCCTGGTCTGTGGACTGCAGCACAAAAGAGGGGAAGGCTTTTCTTCGTCTCAGCAAAACGATTTCGTCACCCTGATGAGGCTTGTGTCCGCACGGTGGTTTTACGATTCCTCCAGCTTCATTTTATCTTTTGCTCAGGGGGCGAGTTTGGTGCAGTTAGCAAATATATATATTTTTTGTAATCTCCACCTAGGGAGAGCGGTTAATTGCCCCTGCCTTTCCCTGCTGCAGCGGCGTTTGGAGCCTGAGAAATATAAATTAGAAGGGAAAAGTTCCAGGAAGCGCAGGCGGTAGATTCTTTACCTACGCGTCGACAAAGCGGGACCTGAAGCCGCTTTCCAGTCGGATCCACCTCGAGTCCTACAGCCCTCCGTTTGGAGGACAGCTGTGTTGCCATGTCTTACCGTTACACCTGCCCGGTCCCCCGAGCACAAAGGGCCGTGCTTCACCGAACAAACCCACTCCAAGTTTCTCTCCGAGGCATTCTCCAGCGTGACTGGCGGGGGGTCTCGGGGAAACGGGGAAGGTTGCGGCGGACCAGTCGCTGCGCCGATGCTGGCAAAGGAATGAGACTGGGGGCGGGGGGGGGGGGGGGGCTCCCACTAGGTTTGGGCCTGTCATTTATTTCTAAACGACGGCAGATGGTGGGCTTGGCGCCTGTGCCATCCTCTCAATCTCCCAAGGTGCACTTCTGTGATGGATGTAGCGAATGGGAGCGCCGCAGAGAAGGCTGAGGCGCATCTGCACAGGCCGATAACCGGGGAGGGGGGGGCAAAGTGTGTCTGGGCTTTCCAGCCGTCGACTCGCTTTCACATATTACTCGTTCTCTCTTGGACTCGCATCCATCCGAGTTTATTCGCCTCTCGCTTTCGTACCTTTTGCTTTTCGCTGTCCTTATCAGCAGGGATGGCTTCCTGTTGAGCACGCGGGTGAGCCTTTAAGTCTGACATCACCACCTGCTTAATTGCCACACTATGACACAGCCGCTGTCACGGGGTCTTCAGGCTGTAGATGCCCTTTACTGGCGGAGAAACTTTCACAGAAGTTCAGAACTTCTGATCACTTTTTACAAGGTGACATTATATGAATTAGACTTTATATAATTGGCTTTCATTTAATTTTATTATCCTCGTAAGCGTTTTTACCTTTATGCCTGCTGGCTCTCCTCACTTTGTAAATTGTTCGCCAGTCATTTGGAGTTTTGACTGAACTTGTGCCAAAGTTTCGTTCTGTAAGCTGGAGCATCAGTTAATTTTTACTAAGATGGAAAGAAAACTACGTTGTCGCCTTAATGTGACAAAAAATGATGAATTTCCAAATCTTGTGGACACAAAAAAATCTTAATTTAGATGAACATTTTGGGAGAGAAATGTGCTATTTACTTGAGTGGTGGGTAAATGGACTTTATAAAATCACAACCACTCACATCCAGAATTGGATAAAGATATACGCTGATGATAAACTGCACTTGAGAAAAACAGGGAAAGGGTTTGCGCGAAAATAAAACACTAAAATCAGCAGTAAATTTAAAATTTGTATTTATATATTTGAAGTAACCTAATTTTAAACACATTGTCATTACTGTTGGAATGATTTTAATTTTCTTGTCCTAAAATTTTGAAAGAAACTCCCAGCATAATAAAATAATGACTGACTTAAAATGTAATGTCTTCACTTGAAATAGCACCTAACCACGGAATAAGAGCTCCGCCTCTGGTAACCAGAGTGAGGTGTCGTGTTATTTGAACATCCACATACACATTTGTGCAGAATTTACTATCCTTGTGAGGCTGGCCTTTTCCAACTTGACTGAAATTTGCCACATCCTCCGGTTCCACCTTTAATTTGTGCCGTTCGCAAGCCGACGCCCACATTCCACAAGCCGTCTGACAGTCCACATTAAAGTGAGCAATCGACGTCCACAAAAACACCCTCGCAAAAAAGGTCGCGTCAATTCCATCAACCTGATCATTGAACGCCGTCGCTATCCTTGATTTAGGATTCCGGCAGAGGCATTGTTAACCCCACCCAACCACATCCCTGCCCGTAAACGTATCCATGGCAACAGAGGCACACAGGCTTCGCCCTCCGACGATGCGTCTCGGGGATTCTCTGAGCGTCTCTGCAGGGTGACGAGTCAGGCGTAAAGAGTCGATTTAACTGCGGCATCGGGGAAGCTTCGCACATTAGCAGGAAGGAAATAAGAGCCAGCAAATACTTGGTGGGGTGATTGGCGCCGCAATAACAGAAACACCCCCTTTGGCAGCTCGGCGAGCGCCGCTGTACGGATGCTATTACAAACAGGCGGCCATTAGCGGGCGCAGAGGCTTTGTGAGGCATGTCGCTGCTTCGTGTCCTCGACGCCCGAGGCTATGGATGGATGGGTGGATAGATAGATGCTGTGGATGGATCGATGGATGGATGGATAGAGGATAGAAAGTGTTACCTTGCTTTAGGCACGGCTGCATTATTATGACTTCCTCACTGTAGGAAAATGTGTTTTGTGATTTCTGGGCCTCGTGCAGCACTGAGCAGCAGAACACGCCGTCGCTGCACAGAAACGCAATTAATATGCAGTACAAAGATTACACAGATGAATATTTTATCAGCTTAGGGTGCAATGATGTGGGGTAGAAAGGTTTTCAAGCCCGTTGTGTGACCCTGTGGTCACATTTCAGGCCACAGTAGCTAGAAAATCCTCTTAATCACCTCGACTGCAGTTTATTGTAGATGAGAAGCTCCCTTGACCACTAGAATAACGTCTGTTGGGCAGTTAGTTTGGCTCAGGACGTAACACGCATGTGAAGGCATGTTCTGAAGTAGAAGCGCGTTACCTGGACTGCTGCTGGTACTTACTGCAGAATGTAGCAGCTGCATTTGTGAATTCTATTAAGCTGAAAGCGTCGGGGGGGGAGACGAAATATCGAAACGCGTTTCTTTCCTGCTGCTCGGCTCCGGGTTTACGCTTCACCGCATCATTAAAAACGAAGGGAAAGAAATCCGTCTCCGCTTCGGTTTCCGTCTGCGCGGCGGCGCGTTTTATTTTTTACACGCCGAGTTCATGCCTGGCAGAAACGCACAAACACGCGAATACATGAAAGCGCCTCCCGGAAGCACTCGTCTCATTGTTGTCCTACAAAATACTGTGAAGCACCGCAGGATACTTGGAATAAATTTACCTGAATGCACTCCTATTCTGACCAATCGGTAGAAAGAGCGTCTCTTATTTGAATATCCCACCCCGCTAAAGCCTTGGCCCAGCTTGTGAAACCTAACTGGGGGGGGGGGGGGGCTAAAAATATAAGCATCCACAATCTAACTTCACAATTTAGATGAAAGCCTCCACCAAATAGTGAGTGGTTATGTAAAATGGGTCGCCTGCCCTGAACCGGAACCGGCTCTGTTCAATAGCCTTCTCTTCCACCCATGAGACGGAGCATGAACGCCCCGCGGGGGGGGGGGGGGGGGGGGATTCTAGTTTAGTTGTGTTTTTATCCTCTCCCACCCTCGCTGGCTGGCATCTCATTAGGAGAGCGAGGCGCCATGCTTGTGCGTTCGCCCGCCAGACAGGCCACGCCACGGGCTGCATGCTAATTGCGGAGGCGTTGCCAGCGTGAGACGACCTTGTATGGTTAAAAAAAAATAAAAGGAGGCCGGGAAGTGGTCCGGCGTCTGGGGGGGGGGCTCTCCTCTACAAACCGCTTTCGTCCTGACCTTGGGTGGCAAAGTCAGCCAAGACTGACCACTGGAGAAGGATCAATGTGAAATCTTATTAAAGGCATCTTTAGGAAGCGGCGTGGGCTGTGATCTGCGGCGTGCGCGAGCAGCGTGCTCATCACGGCGGCGTGTCATGAGTGCAGCGTGGCGTTGAGTGGCTTTAATTCGCTGCTTATCAGAACTTTATTACATTTTCAGAGGCTTTTTTTCTCGCTCTTTGTTTTTTGACAACTCATTACGTTCAAGGCTTCAAGCAAACGTCGCATTCGAAACACAATCTGACAGCAATTTAGCACGTCTCTGCTGTAATATCTGTACTTTCACCTCTCCTGACATTAATTTACAGCGTGTCAGGTCATCCTCGCAAAGGGCACTTTTTTTTTTTACCCGCCTTCCGACATGAAAAGCCGTGTAATAAACCCTGAATATAAAATATCTTCTGGTATCAAACATCAAAAGGCTTTGTGGTCTCCAGCTACTCCATCTGCACTTGCATTTTACATATTTCAAAACGATTAAAACCGTGAAGATCTGCCTGTAATTTCATCATAACCGCTCTCGTCCAATAACGCGACCTTTTTCGGCGGCGCTCTCGGTCTGGGCGCTCGCGCGTCCGACGCGTTTCCTCAAGGCGGCTAAACTGAACTGTCCACAGATTAAATTCCGATCAATGACAAAACACAAACACCGAGGCGGAGAAGAGATGGATGCAGCGGAAAGGTCAAATATAGCCGGCTTCGTCAGCCATATTTGGCCTGTCGCAGGTATTGACGGTTTTGTATCGTTCCAAATATTAAACCCTGGGAAATATAATTAAGTTCCTGCAAACACAGAATGTTAAGTGTGTGTGAGAGGGAGAGAGTGAGAGAGAGAGACTACGGCAATCCTCCACTGTTTGATAAAGAGCCGCTGCCATCAGCCAAACCAGCCGTCTCCTTCAGTCCTCATTAATATGTCGTCATTTCAGGCCTTTGCTGATGAGCGTTTTATTGCCTCCGTGAAAATGCGTAATGAAAGCATGGAGGGAGGGAGGGAGGGGGGCAAAGCGAGAGGAAGGACGGGGGTAGATAAGGGCGATTTGTCGCTCCTCACGAGGACGGTGTCGATATTTACACAAATAATAAAGTCTTTAACTGCAGCTCGAGAAGCTTTCCTTTTATCCTGAGTGACCTCAGCGTGAGCTAATGCTACATAAATAGATAACACAGTGGAATCCTCACTACTAGAAGCTCCTAGTTATTACTAGTTAGTTATAACCTGTGTGGTCGCTATGGAAACCCATATTCTTTAAGCCCGCTGCAGCGCTATCGTGCTCGTTTGACATAATCTAGTTGAAATCACGTGTTTATCGCTGACGATAAACACGTGATTCAAAACGCTCGCCGTAGGATTCCAGGGTCAAGGTGGCACTACGTGGTCGTTTCACGAAACCGAAAAGGAACTGAACGCGGCGGAGTAAAAACTGACGCTGAATGCAAGTGTAAAGTTTCAGGAAGCGAAGTAGGAATACTTTTAAAACTGTACTTTCTGGCATCGATGGCCGGCAGGCTCGTTCTTCAAGTGGCTCGATCCATCAACTTAACTCTCAATAAAGGCCATCTTAAAAGCGCTGCGAAGAATTAACAAAGAAAAATGTGAAGTCGATCGCAACTTTTTCACCTCTCGGTCGGTCGGGTGTCGCATTTGAAGTTAATCTCCCGGTTGTCCGCAAAATGCTTCCACAAGCACTTTTCAGTGTCGGGGGACGTGTGGAATGGAGGCGGGGGGGGGGAGCAATTTTCTCTTAGCACTGTGCTGAAAAGAAACTTAAGAAAGCTCGTCAACAGTGACCCCGATGAAGGTCCCGCCGTCTATTAACGACACCGGAGCCCGCGTGTTGCACACACGTAGCTCGATGTAGGAGCTAAAAGACGCTAATGGAGGTCGCTGGTGAGGGAAGCACGCTGAGGTTTAAATGGGAACGAGCCCTCTGGATTTATTATCCGGGGTGTAAGCACACTCCTGCTCTAATCGCTTCCCATTCTTATTCCCAGCTCCCGTTCCATTTGGGACGATTTGTCCCTCAGATAATGAAAAGCCACGCAACGGCAGCGGCGTGACGGATCCTGCACACGCTGAAACGGACGCGACGGAGTGCAGGCGCCCCGACATCGGCCGGCTATATACTTTTTAACGCCGCCATATGCCGATGCTTTCGGGCGCCAGCTCCGATTAAATGATTCGGCTGCATCCGGTGCAGGAAGGAAGCCTTTTTTTTTTTTTTTTTTGCCATTGCCACGTCTCCCTCGTCCCGATTATCTCACGTTTCTTATTCAAAGTTTAGCAAAATTACCATTAGCGGAGCAGAAATGCAGATATTCTGCCCCCCCCCCAGCTTGTGTTTTCTTTATGAGATGTTTTGATTGCGAGTTGGATCACGAGCGCCAGAATCAACGTATTAATGTGGTAGAGCATGAATTAGTCCACTTTCACACACACACACACACACACACACACACACGCTTCACAGGACTACATTAAAGTCCCAGCAGGATTCACACACAACTATACTTGATTGGCCTCGAGGGATGTAATATCTACGCTTTAATTTCAGATAGCAAGTGAGCGTATCCGGTTACAAGCCCATTACAGGAGTTTAATAGCAGGCGCCGTGTTTGTTACGCTCCGTCTTGTCGCCTCACTTCTTAGGATTTAAGCTCCGTTTGAGATGAAGATGAAAAGATTTCCGCCGCTATGTAGGTTAGCTGCCAGAGTTTGCTGTCTCGTGAAAATGTTGCTCGCGCAATTAAGAATATTCCACCCTTCTGGCAACGTTCTGCACTGTTTTACGCCGGAATTTGTGATGAGATTCCTTCAGGAGGAATTGGGGGGGGGGGGGGGGGGGGACGATGCGTCGGTGAAAGGGTTCTGGGTCCAGGAACCAAAAAACCTTGAATCCAGGTTATATATTTGAGACGTCCTGGATCTTATGGGGGTTGTCACTGAGTTGTCCGTAAAGTTACAAGCAAAAACAAATCTCGTTGCAAAAAGCCAATTCTGGATCCGGACGATGATCCGGATCGTCATGAAAACTTAACAAATTGTTCCTTGGATCATAAATGACTTCTCCAAAGCAATTTGCCGTAGCTATTTGAGCAAACGTCCAATCAGAAAGACGAACCGGACTGTAGTGTCCCTTCAAAAGGTAAGAAGGTCCTGTTGCTTCCACGGTAACGTGTTTTTGTTTTTGGTGTAAACGCCGCGTTCTGTTTGGATGCTGCTCATTTTTGTGACATCCTCATTTCATATTCTCACCGCTCGGGCCTGCCTGGGTTTTCGAGGTGTAATATAGGCCTGCCAAATCAGCGGCAGCCCCCATTACTCATCCCCCCTCCTGCCTTGTGCTCCGGCGCTAATGCAGATTACAGGAATATATGAGGGCTATTTTGTTCTCTGCGGGGTGGAAACGATCGCCGGCAAACCCCATCCCTCTCTGACGCACGGCTCTACATCTGCCCCCCCCCCCACCCTCCAAAAGAAAGTCTCAGGAGATCCATCAGAGCCAAACTTAACAGATCAGAGGCTGTTGCATCAATTGCACATCAATTATAGATGCTGTGTGCCAAAGAATCGGGCCGCTGGATCAAGGCGGGAGCCCCGGAGAAGTGATCGGCGACTCGGCTCTAGATAACGTTTCCTAGGAGTGTTAAATATTCCATTTAAGAGGCACGGGGTCGGAGGAAGAAGAGGAAGAAGAATAATGGCCGACTAATAATAGTCTCTGTAATGATAATGTGGCTCAAACTTTCTTTGTGCCCAAAAGTCATTTCAAAGTAGAAGAAATTAATTACAAGTTGCCTTGCCCCCCCCTCCCCCCACCCCCGCTGATCTTTGAGGACGCTCTTCTGTTTCGCGCAGGTGGGAATCGAATCAGGTGCGAAGCCTTATAATCGATAAAGCCCCCCCCCCCACTGCGAGACAATCCCAGATGATAAACAAGACAAGCCGCATTATTCGCACTCACTTGCAACCGAAATTCATTTCCAACTTGCCCCCCCCCCCCCCCGATGGTGAACACAGACATACTATTTAAATTTCCAATCTATTCTGCGACCAGGACACGTCCAGGGGGGGAGGGGGGGGGCAGTGCGTTTAATCTCTATGCGAGTCGCTCCTCATCTGTTGGGTAAATAGACCATTCATCATATTATTGGGCTTTTACAGCGCAACTGTTTGAGCGATCCGTCTCTGAGACAGCCCCCCCCCCCCCCCCTGCCAGCCAAATCAATCACCTTTCAATGACGATGTCACACTTCATCGTGCCGAATTCCAGCCCAAAAGCATTTCTGGGGCGTTTTGGATGATAAATTAAAAGCTGCACCTTCACAAACACGGCCCGTTTCCTCTGCAAAGCAGGTCGGGCGGAGTTTTCTTCCGGAGACGGACACCTTTATACACCTTTAATGCATTTCATCCCGAGCGACGGCGACGCAGCTGCCGGGAATATCATCGCCATTAAGTTTTCATTAGGCAGATTAAACTCCGGCAGCCATTAGGAAGTAGCTGCTGCACGACGTAATTGGTTTGTGCTTAAAGGCTGTTTGGATGCGTTAAGTTGTGGGCGTGTCTGAGAGAGCTCTTTAAGACCGATTGTCCTGGCGAGACGGACAAAAGTTTTCGAGATGGGCATTTCGAACGATGGACGCCGCTCTGGGAAAATTTCATCCGGGATGCGCCCGTTTCGGAGGAACTCGGCCAACGGAAGACAGCGAGCCCTTAATTCAATAGCGGAGCCATTAAATAACCGACAGCTGCTGCGGAGTAATAAAGTTTTCAGTCTTCAGGTGAAGTTATTATTCCTCTGAGAGCAAACCTCATGTCTCGTCTCTCCTCTCTTTTGTGTTTGCCGCAGGATCCTCCAGGAGCCGATGCAGGTACCGGCGACGGGAACCGGAACGCCGCCTCCACCTGTTCACACACAAAAAAAAAAAACTGCATCCGACACAAAACTCATCCTGTAACAAAGGCCTGTCGCTCGTCTCTGCTCGGTCATGTGATCAGGTAGAAATCAGAAACTGCTGACTCATTCGTTCTGCACCGGTATTCAAGAGAGAGTAGAAATACAGCAGAGTCATAAAAATTTAAATATTAAAATAAACTTGTTAGTAGTGGAATTAGAAGGATCAAAGTAGCACAAAGAAGAGATACTGCGGTTTAAAAATACTTCTTTGCCAGTTTAAGATCATTTATTCTGAGTAATTTTCAGTAAAGTTTACTCGAATGTTAAAATTCTGATTGTGCAGAATCACTAATTCCCTTTTATATATTAGTGTATTATGACTGATGATGCAGTTACGTCAGGTTCTATCTAGAATACTTTAATGTGTGGCAGCAGGGGGGAGAAAGATCCACACTCATCAATTTTGTATATGCAAAAGTGCCAGACATGAGAAATGTTATTACTCTTAATTACACTAATTTGACTTCATATAATGACGGTTTAATTTTCCCGGTTATAAAACGCACTCGCGTTCTAAAAGCCGTTTGTGTTTACCCTTCATCAAATGCGTTACCGAATTACTCTCTCAAGAGCAGCCGCAATATTTGCCGTCGTCAACGCGACACGTTCCCCTCCCAACGTCTTCCTAATTTGTTGGCGCCGCCGTAATCTGTTACCCAATTGCTCCGCCCCGTCTCCAGAGGCGTAACCGAGGATGTGCAGGCCTGATCTTCGGCATGTCGTCGCCCACCCCCTCCTCCTCCTCCTCCTCCTCGCCCCGTCAGTGCGCCACGGCTGCATTATTAAACTTGCATAAGATCATTAGCATACAAAGCAGGAACCTCCCGCGGTGGAGTCGTGCATATTTATCTGGACATGCATGTAACCCTGTTCTCGTATACTCCTCGCGCCTCGCATTAAGACGATCCTGTGAGGACTTCGGGGGGGGGGGGGGGGTGCAGATGGAGTTTGGGTACATCAGAGCTGTTTGCTTCAAGCGTATTAATTGTAGTTCGCACACAGAGGAATTCCAAGGCGGAGCAATGCATATTCATCTGCTGCACACAGATGCACATAATCAAATCTGGGGGGGGGGGGGGGCATGGTCTTGTAAATGCTTGGTTCACCAGTGGGTTGCCGCCGCCTTTCTGAATGACTGTGAAATTCCTTTTCTCCCTGCTTCCCTGTTTTCCTGCCCTTCCGGTGATGACCCCCCCCCCCCCCCAACGAGAGCACAAACATCCTCCTTTACCTCTGGCAGCATGGACTCCTCCGCTAATGCTCCTATCCTCCTCCCCCCCCCCTCCTGTGAGATTGCTGTTGTGTCTTATGGCTTTTTATTCCTACGTGATGGTAGATGGGTTCATGTAGGAGTAGAAGCCACTAAACACGCGGCGAGCGCTCGACACGCTGCCCGGCGCGCACGGCGAGCTTCCTGTGGATACGACAGCTGCCAACGTTCGCATCGGCGCCGCCGTGCCGGTGCATTGTCAGGAATGTGCAGTAAAATTAGCATAGTGTAATCAGCGTAGACCCCGGGTAAGATCTGTAATGTGAAAAAAAAGAGGGGGGGGGGGGGGTAATTTGAATTAGAGGAGTTGCGGAAAGTCAAATCAAAATATGGATTGGGAAAACCAAAACGATGAGCTGAAAGCTCTTAAGAAGCTCCACGGAGCTACGAATTAATGTGTTTCTAATGTTTGTTTTTCCCATGTAAATTCGCGTTGGGTTATCTTCAGCCATTTATTTCTCATTTCCTTGTATCGCTTTAAAAACGACAGAGTCCCTTAAAAAGCGTCTGAAATCTCTCCCCATCAGCTCTGGGGGGGGGGGGGGGGGAAGCGTATGAACTCCCCTCCCCGCTCTCAAATTAGGGTTCCGCCTGGATTGAATTCAGCGGCAACCCAATTAAGCATGAAATTCAAATGATCCGGTTCCTGTTGGGTTTAGCAGGGGGGAGGGGGGGGGGGTTGGGTTTAAATGTCAACCTTCTGTTTGTGTTTGCAGTAAATAAATAATAATAAGCTGCTTGGTCTCTCCTGAAGAGAATCCGAATTAAGTCTGAAACTGCTAGGTGTATGAAAACTGAAATATTAATCCCTCGTAGTAACAAGAACCAGACACGTGCACGCCGTGGCGTGACGTCGACGCGAGGTGGATCGTTAATCAAGACGAAATTGCAGCAGGGATGAAGAGGTTTAATGATTTATAAGTTGTGATCTAATATTCAGAGGGTGGGGAGGGAATTTCTTTTTCTTGCATTATCAGTTTCTAATTTACTTTTCAGGTTCCCACTCCCACACTTTTTTTGTACTCTTTTAAAGGAGAAACACTGGGGGGGGGGGGCTGGAAAAGGATTTGATGCCGGATCAATGCAGGTTTGTGGGAATCTAAAGGTGGGAATCAACAATTATGACATCTATGGGAAAGTGCTTTCATTATTTAAAACAAGTGGAATAAGTCTGGGGAGGGGCGGGGGGGGGGGGGGGTTGAGTTTTTCCGAGCTATGATCCGACCGAGCTTATAAACCTTTCCGCATTTCCGAAATGTCAAAACATTCGGTGCAAATAACAGCCGCGGCCTCGTTTCCACTTTGACAGCCGCGCGTTTCGATAAATTATGCAACGCTTTCCACGAGTCCTCTGGGTGTGAAACCTGCACAAGGTCACAAAATCCTCAAGTTCAGGTAAAGAATCATCACAATTGGAGTCATGGGCTTTTCACCTGACGGCAGCAATGCATTGAGTTTACAGTAGGGGGAGGAGGGGGGGGGGGGGCTGCTGATGCCGCCTCCCGGAGGCTAACACATCTTCCCCCTGTAATAAATAATGCTCTTTTTTTTTTGTGTGTCCTCTGTTGTAACTCCAGTGCTGTTTAATAAAACATGAGTCACGTCTGCTCAACCTGCCATTTGTCTGTCAGACTCTTTTCATCGGCCGTCGTCGTCGTCGGTTTGGTTTCTCTTAACGCCACCAACGTTGCTGCCGTTGTTTCACGAGGGCTCCGTCTTTACTTCTAAAGCCGGATTGATTTCACACACACACACACGCACACAAAAAAAAAACCTGCAGCAAAGTCGACACAGAAGGCAAATGTGTGTTTTGCGAGTGCAAGCGGCGGGAACTCGGCACTAAAACGCGCTTAATTGTTGCAAACGGTAACTAGAAAAGATGCTAATTGGTTTCTAAGCGAATCAGTAACGGATGCAAGGCAATGAAATACCTGGAAAGAAAGGCACGTTGAATGTAACTCGGGCGTCGTTGGTGTAATTGCTCGTGTTGAATCTGCTATGAGATTACAGGAAAACACGACTGTATACATTAAAGTATAAATACTTCATCTATCCCGAGCAGCAGGCCGCAGGATTGTTTTTTGGGGGGGGGGTAACTCCGAAGCAGAAGATCCGCTGCAGAGCCTCTGCTCCTCACACCAGCTGGCTGACGTCTGGGGGGCCGGGGGCGGCGGCCATTTTTATTTAATTTTTTCTGATGAAATCAGAGGAAATCCACAAGCAGCCAAAGGCGGAGCACGTATCCTGTTTTAACTCTTTCTCTATTCAATAATTCTCAGTGATTGGCCTCTCCTTTTGAGCACTGGCACCGCTCCTCATTCCAATTAGTGAAAGGCAAAGAGCCCCCCCCCCCCCTGTTTGTCGGCACACAAGCGGTAATTGGATAATCCCCCAAAATTTGGGGCGAGTGTGCTAAAAGGGACTCTGTATTTAAACCAGAAAGGCTCTCAAATATTGACACAGATGAGTCCTAGCAAAATAGAGATACCGAAGATGAGTCAACAAAACAAGGTCTGAAAAGTTTAACGCACAGCACAGAAGTTCCTCGTGGGGGGGGGGACATGCGTGACAAGAAATGTTCTTTAGACATGACCTAAAACAAAAAGTCTTCTTCTGTGACGGTCCAGAGAAAGTTTTTTGAGAGAACTCTGGACTCTAAAAGTCTCGTTATTACCAGTCCGAGGGTCCATCCTCTGGAAACCATGAATGTATCTGCACAAACTCCAATGGAAGTTCCCGTTCCCTCCTGATACGGAACTGAAAATCCAGCTCCGGGCTCTTTGGACACCTTTTCAGGGTCGAGTTCTTCAGAGACGGCGTTTCCGTTCACCGCTAACCGCTCCTCCGCTAAACTTATAAAAGTTATCTGTCGGATGAGGGATAAATCCCTGCTTGACTTTAATTAGTTCATTAATTGTTCATTCCTGGGATATCAGAGGCTCTCTGAGCAGGAATGGAGCTTCTCGCTGGTGGGGGGGGGGGAGTCAGACACTCATTACCGCCGGTTTTGATTTTTTTTTAATTTTGGTCTGGATGAGCCAATCAGCACCGTAAATATCCTCCACCGCCAAAAGAGCGAACTTCTGCTGAACAGTCGAGTCAGCGCTCGACACCGACCAACCTCCGCAGCTGTTCAACCTGAATGATGAAGGTGCGGATCCCTCGACGGAAGCCGATCTGCGCTCCCAGCGTGGCCTGTGGACGTCCCGCTGTGGCCACAGAATGCTGAATCTCACTGAAACTCCTCCCGGAGTCCACTTTAATGAGAGCGGTGGCGTCAGCGTTCCGGCTGCAATTACAACGCGTCGGATTCCTGTAATGATATGATAATGGCTCGGCTGTGTTGCTGCCCAAAACGACATTAACCCTGCGGCTGGTTCATCCGCCTAATGAGAGGGGAAACGTCAGAACGGAGGCCCGTGACACGCAACAGAGGCGATTCCGCAAGATGCTCAGCACAACGCGGTCGATTGGGATGCTGGTTGGGAGCAGAGCGGGGGGGGGGGGGGTCACAGAGCTGTCGAAGGTCAAATATATGACCTCTCTGTTCTATCATGTTCGTTCCAACAGCGCCGAAGGCCGTTAAAACCTTCCCACTCGCTGCAATTAAGTCCACGTCGTTGTTTCTCTTCCACTTAATCCGACGAAAAAGATCTCAGTGAGAGTCACATTTAAAAAAGAGGACTCCTTTTTTTTTTTTTTTTTACATAGAAAAGATTTCATGATGTTTTATATCTACTTTTTTTATTTTTTCGCGCCAGGTATTTTTCCCTTCCCTGAACGCCATTGTGTGTTCACGTCGAAACAAATGTGTCCCTGCATTTCAAAGTGGCCCCTCTTGGACCCCCCCCCCCCCATCGTGTCAAACATGATTAAACGGCGACGCGTTCCCAACAATGCTCAGAACAGCATCATTCTGGTCGGTGCGCTATTGCTGTCGACGCGCAAATCACAGGGCAATAGTGGTTACAAATCACAGGGCAATAGTGGTTATTAATGTGCAACATCTGAAGTCGAGGGGGGGGCGGGGGGGGGGGCAAAGCACCGCTGAGACGGAGGCTCAGCAAACCTCGTTTGCTGATGCCTCTCCCACATCCATCCTGCCCTGCGGTAATGCTGCAGGCCTTCTTCCGATTCGGACGACAATAGCTGAGTCCGACTTTCCAATTCCAATTTGAACTGGTCTCAGATATTTTTTGGGGGGGCGTACGGACATGGAAAACGAATGACTTGTGTCGATAAGGTGATTTTACATGGGAGAACTCTGAGTTTTGTGTATCTGTGACTTGACAAGTTCCTCATCCTCACTGGATGAAGGTATTTTGCAACCGTATCTGCCTTTAGGCTCTGACTCGGTGCAGTGCCGTGTCTCTACTCCTCTCTATCGTCACGGCATCAGCCAGTTTGCCCCCCCCCCCCCCCCTGATACATCCACAGTGGGCGTAACATCATGAATTGTACAAATCCTTATCTCTCAATGTGTAGAAAGTGGAAAAAAGTGATCCAGATCTAGATCAACTCTTCTTTGGCCCGAGATTTACCTCTCAAAATCCACTGATGTATTTCCAAGCTATACTTTGCAGACACAGAAAGAAAGGAAGCGTGTTTATCGCACGGCCTCCTGCGGCGCCCGGCGCCCAAGGTATGAAACAAAAGCAGCACAACTACATTTTATCACAGGGCCTTGAGGCCGCACCGGCGAATCCGACCGTCCAGCGACCCAGATCGCTCACCTACGGGTGCACTTCAGCAGAATAGGATTTGTTGCATTTCTTGATGATAGCGTGCCGCAATAAAGCGGCTATTCATATCCCATCAAATGATCAGCCCAGTTTTGATGGAAATATATGAAAATACTTCCGAATCGGAGGCATCAGCATCGCCCTTCCCGGAAGGACCTGTCACCCAAATCCACTTTTCAGACGTGGGATTGCTTTATTTTGTCCGCAAATGTCAATCTGCGCCAGAAATAATAGTTTCTTTCACTGATGAAAGTTTAAATGTCCGTGCGTCGTCGACCTGTGCGGCTCCTTGCAATCATCGTCTCCCTCGTGAAAGCCTGTCTCTGGGTGTCAGGCGGGTCCGCTGCTTTCAGCTCAATCTCAACTGTCTGTTATCGGCCCTCATCAGCGGGAAGGAGCGAGGTCGGAGGGGAGGAGGTGCTCAGCCGAGGCAGCATCCTTATCAAAGGCCTGGATGCTGAGCCTTGGTTAAAAATAGCCACTGAGTGGAGATTGGCATCGATTTCTGCAGCCGTTGACGGCCCGATTGACAGCGGCGTGGCGGCGGCGCCGGGCTGCTGAGCCGTCGAGGGAATCCGCCAGACGGCCTATGATGAGATGAGATGGGAAGATAACTTCTGACAAGCTCTCCACCCGTCACCCGTCTCTAATCACACACACACACACACACAGAAAAAAGTAATTACCGCTGGCATGCATGTGCGCACTCACACACATACAGACACACTTGCCCCCCCCCCACCACCCCCCTGAGAAAGTAATGGGGCTTTGGCTGGATGCGCATCCACCTGTCCGGTGTCTCCTGCCAAGTCAAAGCTCATGTGCTCACACACATACAAAATAGCTCTGGAGGTCCCTCAGCCAGCCAGCAGCCACCGTCCTTAAGGGTCCTCTCCATCAGTAAACAGAGCGGGGGGGGGGGGGGGGGGGTCAGTGACCTTTATTTTACTGCTGTAGATGAACTCCACTAAGTGATTACTGTTATTACGCTGCCTGCTTTGCTGCACCTGCACCACGATACATCTCCCCGAAGCGCACGAGCGATCATTCGGCGGCGAGCAAATGTGCTGAACGGATTTCTGCGATGTTTATGGGAAAATCCTTACTCGATTACAGTTTATCGTAATTAATCCTCGCTTTCCCGTCGAGGGTTGAGGACGGAGCCGTGATTGTCAGGTTAACAGCGGAGAAAGTGTTCGCTTCAGCCTAAAGATGGGAAGTAAATAGCATTGCAAGCACCTTTAGCGCTGAATAGTCCTTGTTATGTCTTTGTAGGTGTAATGTGGACAAAAACGAAAAGGCATCCTCCTCCAGCGTGAACTCTCTCACCCTTCCTTCGCCCGTCGGTCGTTAAATTATCCAATAAAGCCTAAATAATCATCATTAAAAGCCCACATTTTGACTTTACTCGTAATTATGTGATTTGCAGCAATCTGCTCTACCAGGACTCAGTCAATCTGCTGGGATGATCTTCCCTCCTGTTAGAACCGCCTCAGAGACAATGACTCGGGCCTCCTAATTAAAAACTCATTGGAATTTACGAGCGCCTGTTATGAATTATTGAGCTCTGTTTCCTGGGAGGGCAAACCATTAGGGAAAGTTTAAGCGAGTGGATTTCTTACAGGTCCCCTTGTTTGGTTTGTCCGTGCGGTTGGAATATACCAGGCGCATGCCTCCCTCTGGTGATGGAAGCATGAAATTGTATATTTGAAAAAAGTTGAGTTGAAGGTGCATCCTCACCTTCAACCTCAACCTCTTCAACCTCATCGACTGCTTCTGAGTGAAGACTTAGAGCAGTCGTGAGCCTTTTAAGAAATGGCTGGCGTTTCTGTATCCTCCAAGAGCACAGCAAAAGCTGTGTTACATAAAGAAAGCAACATTTAAAACTTTAATTTTGTGCTTGCTCAGGTTGTTTGACAGCGTTCAGCATGAGATGCAAGGAGAAGGAGATGATGAGTTGTTGCTTTTTTGCAGTGAATGCAGCTAAATTAAGTTATTTAATGCATATACGATCCCACTTCATGATGGGATGTCACGGTTCTGGATGGTCCGACAATCAACCCCGACCCCAAACCCAGCGACTATTAATTAACCATGAGACAGGATTAGTTAGCTAAAGTAGAATTTCTAGTTATATTTGCTTAACACACTTGAAATATTTATTGAATATGGGTGTTTAAGCTGTTTTTGTATTGTATTTGTAATTTCGAAAAGCTGCTAAATACAGTATATATATTTTTTCAATAACCTTAATTCTGCATCTAAATGTGTACATATTTTATAAGCATTTATCTTCTATATTAATATTTTGTATTTCTAACTCCAACGTAATTTAAAATGCTCAGTTTAGTTATAACTGAGCAATTTAAAATTGTATAGTTGCTCATTTCCGGTTTCATCGCTTCTTTCCTCTCCAGATTAAAACCGCTCTCCTCTGCTAAAAGCCCGCCGGCGCCATCTAGCGGCCAGAAGCCGGTCTCGCCCGCTGGATCCGGTCTTCGTCAGCCAACCAGGAAAGAGGGCTTGCCGTGATCTGGACTGAGGCGGATGGGACCAGAAACCTTTTGTTCCGTCTCTCCACCAAAAGCGAATATATATATATATTTATATTTTAAAAATAAATCGCGAATGAATACTTCCTGCAAAAAACCTCGCTCGCATTTCGTGGGTTGGCGATCGCGGCTGGATGCTTTACTAATCCGGAATTAGGAGTCTATTTATCCGGATCGATCCTCGTTTTTTTTTGTTGTGTTTTTTTTAAACCCGCCCCCTCCCCTGATCGCTGCAACCCCGAGAGGGACATCTGGACTGGGGGGTTATTTTTTATTTTCACTCGCTGCTAAATGGAAATAAAACGCGGGGCTGAAAGTGGAAGCAGTCGAGGTGCGTGCACGTTCCGTATCGATCTCAGCGTGATCCTGATCGCTCTCTTCCCGCAGCTTCCGCTATTGTCGGGAACCGGACGTGCTTCGATGCGTGACTGTTGTTGTCGGAGCACCTGAGAACAGTCACGCACGCGAAGTTCGTTAAATGCGTGCCGAGCGATTCGCAAAAGCCTCTGGCGGGAAGTAGTCCGCTCAGATTGCCTGTTTGGAAGTTGCTGGAAAACCCCAATGTCTCTGTGTGTGCGCGTGCGTGCGCGCGTGTGTGTTCCATTGAAGTAGGCCGCATCCGGACAGAAGAGACTTATGTGTGTGGAAACAAGAGTTTACAGAGCTCAACGCAACAGATTTTGTTTTCATCCCAAATGCAGCATGGAGGGTTCTGTTTACAGACAGGAAGATCCAGGTTGCCTAGCAGCGTTCTGGAGGAATCTTATCCCATGCCTCCGCTTCTGGATTGCTGCACTTTGTGTGCTGCGGCCATGTGACTGTGACAACATCTGGAATGGTCCGGGGGGGCAGGGGGGGCCTTCGGTGGCCTTTTCAGGTTTTCTCGGGGTCATTGTCCTTTTTCGGAATGTCCGACCTTCAGCGTCTTGGATTTCCTGATTCTTGATGGAATCCATTTAACCCTTCCCGGTGGCTCGAGGAAGCGAGTCGGTCCTTCCCCCTCCGAACCCCACGGAGCGGGGTCGATTTGGGGAACGCCACGTCGTGGTCGGTCGGACCGAGCAAGGTTTAGCAGCTAACGCATTTTCCCCCTCATTTTTGTCTCCAGGTGATGACCTCCCGATCCACTATCTGCGCCTCCTGGCCCCGCCCTTGCAGCTCCTATCAGCCGCAGTCTGGCAAGTGGTGCAGCAGGGACTGGTGGACCGCTATGGGATGCTGAGGAGTTTGTTACCATGGTGACAGAGCTGGTCCCCGAGCTGATGAGCTACAGTCAGAGGGCTCAGCTCATCCTCGGACTCAGGGCCAGGGTCAGTGTTTTGAGAGTAGATAGCGGGGGGGGGGAGGGGGGGGGGCGACCATCACAATGACCTGTGTGCACGCTTCTTTAGCTGGTTCTCGAGATGTGCAGAGGTGAGCGCCCAGTGGACATGCAGACCATCCAGCCACATCTGGACCGGATCAAAGCCCCCGTCAGCAGCGCCAAGGATCACCACGTAAGAAACCGGGAACGCGGCCGCCCGCCGTGAGAAAGGAAAGTTCTTATGGTGCGTGTGTGTGTGTGCGTGTGTGTGTAACAGGTAACCATCGACCAGGTGGAGGAGTCCGAGGTGAACTTCGTGGAGTTGGTGCACTCGTTACTGGAAGACCCGTCGGAAAGAAAGTATTTCTTCCAGGCGAGTGTAGCGAAGCCGAAACGGCGAGACGGGGGCAAACGGGGGGCGGTCCTTGGGGGCGGTCCTTGGAGGTCGTTCCACGTATTCAGAGCATAACAAACCGAGCGCTTCCTCTCTGTGTGTGTTTGGACTCTTGGGGGGGGGGGGGGGGACAGGCAGAAAGCAGGCTTGCACCAGATGACCCGGGGGGGGGGGGGATGATTCACAACTGAGCTGCAGAGCCGAAAACCATTCGGTGCTTCCTGCCTCCCACGGCACTATTTAAAAAAAAAAAAATGTTTGACAGGAAGTGAAAGTCGGGCTCGACGCCTCTTTGTGGTTCTGCTGCCTGACATCCGGCCTGCTGAGAAGTCCTCGGCCCAGAACGCTACAACCGCTGACAGCGGGAAGGGAACGGCGGTGATTATTCCGTCGCAATGGCGGCTGTCAGTGGATGGAATTTGTCATCCTGGAAGCTGATGTCGGAAGCAGGGAAGAAATCAAGCGTGAAAGGATGTGAGGAATGTCGGATCAGGATGGCGCGACAATTTGGTTCCGGGCGTTTCCTAAGCTGCTGGCGTTTTGGATCGGTCCTCAAACGTCTATTAAACGAATATATACTCGTACGCCAAAGTATTACTGTGTGTTTAAAAACAAAAACGAATCTCCGTATCTGCTCTTTCGTCGTTCGTAGGAAGTCTTCCCGATATATTTTGGCTCAAAGTACGACGCGGCGCTGGAGATGCTGGTGTGGGAGTTCATATCCAGACTGGAGGAGCTGCTGCCGGTTCCAGACTTCACTCAGGTGCCGCGTTTCCTTTGATCCCTTATCTGACACGAGTCGGGATTTCCCTAGTCAGTCCATCGCAAGCACTATGCAAGCATCCTTGCCCTTACCCTTACTCTCTCAGCTGTGTTGCCATAGTGACACAAACTGCTACCTTGGGGGGGGTCATCATGCTCAATTTGGGCTCTGCAACTGCTTCTTTTGTCCTTTTATTTCACTATCGGGGAAAAGACAAACAAAGCCTCTGGCCTTCTTCCTAACCGAGTAGTTTTTTTTTTTGGTTGGGGGGGGGGGGGGGGGTGATTGTGGCCCCCAGTGCTCGGAGCAGGGGCTCATCTGTGTGCAGCGCTGACTCGGAGACACAGGTGCAGCATCGGGTCTCGGTGGACTCCTCCCTCGCTCTTCAAGCTGCAGGAGAGGAGGACGATAACAGATTAGCACGCACTGTAAAAAATGAAATAATAATCCAGATCGGGAAGCCAGACGGTCGTCGTTTTGGACTCGGCGTAAATGTCAATCGCCAGCGAACTTGCGTGACGCTCCTGAACTGTCTTCCCAGTTGGCAGATTATCTCGGAGACGCTCCGACGTTCCTCGACGACTGCCTGCAGTCCTTTTTCCCGCCTGACGACATGAAGGCCGTGCTCGACCACCACAGACAGCTGGGCCATTTCAAAGAGAAAGGTGCCGCCGAGTGTTCTGAAATAGAAAGTCATGCGATCGGATTTTAGGGAAACTGGATCGGATCCTCTTTTTATTGTTCCCTCACTTCCTCTCGTGCCCAAACCCGTAGATCCCAGGTTGCTGCCGATGGACGACTGCATCCTCTCCTCCCTCTCCCTCCCTCCCGGGGCCAAATCGGTTGAGAGCAACGCCCCTTGTTCGCCTTCCGCCAAAGATCCCGACCCGCCGGAGAACAACGGCGCTCTCTTCGACAGGAGTGTCCAGGAGGGTGCGGGTGGGAGGAGCTCTGAGACGGACGCGGGGGACTCGAGCAGGTGGCAGCAGCCGGCGGTTAGAAGTGGGAACGTTTCTAAGACAGACCTCGCCGCGTCCAATGAGAAGGCGGACGCCGATTCAGTGGCCAGCGACGCCAACCACAGCGTGAGGGGAGGGCGGGTTCTGAGGAAGAGGAAGCTGAGCGGAGGTGTCGACATTCCCGCCAAGCGGCCTGCGGCGGCGGCGGCGGCAGCCTTCTTGTAAGAGCACCGGCAGCCATTAGCTCCTTATCTTTTCCATTTTTAAATGTGATTTTTGCAGCTCAGTTTTCTCTCGGCTCAAAGTGAGATCAATCCCTTGAGTGAAAGCTGCGTGCTCATTGGCTGCTTGTCTACCTTTGCAGCGATTCGTCCGTGGACGATGAGAATTCCGCCGAATCCCCTCTGATCTCCATTTGGGGGGACTACACAGGTCCGTACGGCGTGTTCCTGAGTGCATCGGTCTCGGCGCGGAACTTGACCGTCTTCTTCGTCCCGTTTAGACCCTCAGGAAGGCTCTTTCCCGCTGGCGGTGGACGCGAAGGTTCCCTGGTCGGACGAGGAAACGCTGACTCTGCTGGACATCTGGGGGAAGGACGCCGTCCAGCGGGCCTTGAAGGGCTGCGTGAAGAACCGCCACATTTTCACGCAGATCGCGCAGAAGATGGCCGAGCGGGGCTACGTGAGAACGGTGGAGCAGTGCCAGACGAGGATCAAGCGGCTGAAGAAGTGCTTCCGCAGGAATATCAAGTGGGTGTTAAACCGGCTACGATCTTTCCTCGGGGGGGGGGGGGGGGGGGGGGTAGCCGGAATTTTCGAAAATGTGTTCGTCTTCCCCCGATCTCCCGCCAGGGGGGCTCCAGGCTGGAGTACAAATTTTACGAGCAGCTGGATCGGGTAATTGGCTCGTCCTCGTCCTCGCCGATGCCTGAGGTCGTCTACGACGTGGAGGAGAATGAAGACGAGGGCCGAGACGACGAGGAGGATTTGCAGTTCCTTGGCCAGACGAGCCGGCTGGAGAGCGGTGAGTGGTGAGGAGCATGGGGGGGGGGGGGGGGGGAGAAATTAATTATTATCGATTAATACCTTTGTATTTGTATTTAAGGAACCAGGAGCGTGCCGTGGTCCGACTCGGAAACGTCGACCCTCATCAAAACGTGGGGCGAAGACGCATTCCAGCAGGAGCTGAGGGGGGTGCACAAAACCGGGCACATCTTCTCCGTCATATCCAAGAAGATGGCCGCCCAGGGCTTCTCCCGAACGCCGGAGCAGTGCCAGACGAGACTGAAGAGGGTGAAATCCCTTTTCAGGCAATGCTACCAAAACAAGTACGTACGGTTGGAGGTGGGGGTGGGGGTCGACTTCGGGATGCTGTGGTTTCACTTTGTTGATCTTCTTTCTCCCGCACGTTGCAGCTTAAATGAAGAGGAGAAGGTTAAATGCAAGTTTTACAACGAGCTGGGGCAAATTTTAGTGAAGGATTTCCTCCCGATGCCGCACCTGGATGAACCGGCGGGCGAGCAGGACTACAGCGACCTTCCCGCCTCCCATCCGGATACGGGTAATCTGTGCCCCTCTGTGGCGTTCCGTTACTCGTTTACGTTACTCGGGTTTACGTTTTGTTGCCGTCGTGCAGAGCATTGAGGTTTTCATTTGTTGATTTTTTTTTGATTCTGTCTTTTGTGAACTTTGAGCACGCCAAACAAAAAAAAAGGTGAAGGTTTGATTGAGACATGTCTTTTCTATTCGCCCCCCCCCCCCTTCAGAGTCGGCTGTGGGCGTACAGGAAGACAGGAAGAAAGTCCCCTGGTCGGATAAAGAGACCATCATCCTCCTGGAGATCTGGGGAGACTCGCAGGTAAACGACGTCTACGTGTTGTCTCGATCGTGAGTTTTCTTCTTCCGCCTCCGTTTCTGTGAATCAACCCCCCCCCCCCCCCCGACTCGCAGGTCCAGCAGAGCATCAGGCGTTACCCGCACAACGGCCACATTTTCACCGAAATATCGGAGAAGCTCGCCGCTAACGGCTACTCCCGCAGCCCGGAGCAGTGCCACACCAGGATCAAGCGGCTGAAGTCCAACTACCGGCAGTGTCAGGAAAGCATCAGGTCCGGGTCCCGCTCGCCGACGTCGTGATCGCGTGGCACGCGGGCGAAGCGCGTCTCGCTAACGCAGCCGCCCCCTTCTCTTGCCCCGCAGCTCATCCGCCACTCACAGGGTGGATTTTAAGTTCTACGAACTCCTGGAGCAAATCCTGGACAAGCAGCCGTCGACGTCCTCCTCCTCCTCCGCCGCCGCCGCCGCGGCCGAGTCCATCGAGATATCGGAGGACTCGAACGGGGAATCGGCGAATGAATTGGGTAAAGGAATATCTGGAATTCCCTCTTTCCTTCAGTCAGTTTTAAAGCTTTTTATTTATTCGCCGGAAACGCCGTGAATGACGCGCTCTCTCTCTTTAAGACGGCGAAATCGGCATGACGACAGGAAAACCGCCGCCGGGCTCGTGGTCAGACGGGGAGACCCTGGCGCTCATAGAGATCTGGGGCGAGGCAGAAACGCAGAGGGCGCTGAGGGGGTACGTCCACAACGGCTACGTCTACGGCGAGATCTCGGAGCGACTCCAGGAGCTCGGCTACTTGAAAACCTCGGAGCAATGTCGCTGGAAGGTCAAGTCGCTGAGGAACAACTTCCGGCAGTGCTACGACAAGAAGAAGTGAGCCCGACTGGCCTCTGTTTGTCTGTGTGAAAAAGAAAACAAAAAAAAACGGGAATGGCTCACGTTCGTCTTTTCGCCGCTTCCAGACGCGGGAGGCGAGTCGATTACAGATTCTACAAGCAGCTGGAGCAAATCCTCGGACCGGAAGCGGTTTCTGTCGACGAGTACGACGAGAAGGACGAGCAGGCGGACGCGGATCCAGGTACGTTTGGATCGCGTCGGAAAGGGGGGGGGGTGTTTGTGTTTCCTTCCTGACCTCCTGGCGTCGTCCACCTGGCGTAGGCGCCGACGGTTCAAACGCGGCGTGGACGGAGCAGGAGACGGTCGCCCTGGTCGAGGTCTGGGCCGCGGACGACATGCAGCACAGCCTGAAGGCCTGCGTCCGCAACAGCCACATATTCGCCGAAATCGGCGAGAAGATGTCCTCCATGGGGTTCCCGAGGACGGCGGAGCAGTGCCACAACCGCATCAAGAGGCTGAAGAAGACTTACCGGCGGTACTGCAACACCCGGAGGTAAAGAGGCGGGATGAGCGGTGCGGTTCGGGAGACTCCGGGGCGGGGGGGCCTTATTTCAATGCTTCTGCTTCTCCAGGAGCGGCGGGCGAGCCGCGGCGTACCGCTACTTCAACCTCCTCGCTCCGGTGCTGGGCGACAACTCTGTGGACGCCGACGTGGACGGTTGTGCCACGGACGCCGCCGCCCTGCAGCCCTTCTCGGACAAGGACTCGGACATGCGTAGGTTTTTATCGCATCCTAAACGCACGAGCGATTCTGAGTTTTACGCGCCGGCGGTCGTGAATTTCCGTTTCGCCTCCTTTTTAGACGACCAGCCCTCGGGAAGCCACCTCCCGAACGACCAGAGCAAAAAGACGCCGTGGTCGGACCAGGAGACCCGCACCCTGCTGCAGGTCTGGGGCGAGGACACGGTGCAGCTCACCCTGAGGGGCTGCCTGAAGAACCGCCACGTGTTCGAGTACATCTCTGAGAAGATGAGCAGCCGGGGGTTCCGGAGGACCACGGAGCAGTGCTACTCCCGCGTCAAGCGCCTTAAGTACCGCTTCCTCCATGAAAAGTCAGTGGCGAGGCCAGCGTTGAGTTCGTACCAGGCCGCGTGTTTAAACGTAGAAATCTCGAGTCGTGATAACTTGATTTGACTTTTTTTTTTAGGGAGGATTTTAAATTTTTCGCCGAGATGGACAGAATCTTCAGGAAGGAGCTGCAAGTGGACGAGTCCGTCTCGGAGGCGCTGTTCCCGGATGAGCCCGATGATCCCTCGCTGCTGGCCGAACAAAGCAAAGGTGAAAGTTTGTGCGTTTGTCTCAGAATTTGAATCTGACCCTTAAATGGTTTCTGAGAATTTTTGCGATTTGGCTTTTTGCGTGTTGTTGATTTTCTACTTTTGTTTCGTGCAGATTAAACACACAACACACAGCGTGTTCACTGGTAAGCCTTAGAGGTGGTGTTAGGTCCATTTGATTCGCTTTGATCGACGCTAGGAAACCTGCCCCCTCCCCCCCCCCTCCTTTTTGTAGTTTTCATATGAGGCTAATCTGTTTGCTAGCTGCTAGCTCTAGCTACGTAGTTTTCCCAGTCTTCAGTGCGATAGATATCACTCTGCTCATTTAGTGGTGCTACTTGAGATGTCAAATTAGTCATTCATATATTGCCATAAAATTTGAACTAAAATATTTTTCCTTTCAAATTTCTTTTGATTTTTTTCAGTTTAAAAAAAAATTTGTTTAATTTTAGCACATTATTGTTCTGATTTCCATCCCGTTCCGGTTGTGTAAAGTCGTATCGTAAACACAAGTTAGCCTCTCTGGCTAATTGAACGTCTGCTCCGTCAGTTGCCGCGGCGACCCAGTGGGTGGCCGACGGATCCAAGCAGCTCTGGAGCGACGGGGAGACCCAGACCCTCCTTCACATATGGGGGAGCGAGGACATCCAAGAGGACCTGAAGAGCTGCACCAAGAACAAACACATCTACATGCAGGCCTCCGAGCTGATGGTGGGCCAGGGCTACCTGCGCTCACCTGAACAGTGTCAGACCCGGATAAAAAGGCTCAGGACAAACTTCCGACAGTTCCTAGAAGGCAGGAAGTGAGTCACGCTCCGGTTTCATCCTCTGGATTGTATTTTTCCCGTTTTACTGCTGTTTTCTATTTTTCCAGAGGGGAGAAACAGGAATGCAAGTTCTTTGACCAGTTAATGCGGATATTTGGCAGCAAGTACGTGATGAATTCTGAGCCCTTAGCCGACGATGCAGCCGAGGACGTAGGTAAGAAGCATGAATTGGAAAAGTAAAAAAAAAAAAAAAGTTGTTATTTTTTCTGTGATCTCAGAAACGTAACATTTTCTCTCATCTTAGAGCAAAATGAAACGGACTCTGCCGCCGCAGACTGACGGCGGGACCTTCATGCAGAAACTGCTGCTTCCAGATGACAGAACGGGGTCGCGTCTGTTTACGCTTCAAATCCTTTCTTCGTACTCACCGACCCTCTCCCAGCGTGGGAAACCCTCCACAAGAGGGTCTTCTGGTCTTATCCGTTTATTTACTAGAGAGCCGTGTCAGCAACAAAAACGTTACCGGTAAGCTCAAAGGGGACAGAAATGGATTTCTGATCCTGCCCTGGTCGAGATAATACAAAATGCTGTTCTTAAATGTTTTTGCTTTTTATTTATTTTGTAATTTGATCTAAATTCGCGTGATTCAAAGCGCACACGCAATAAAAGAAAATAAATAAACAACCGCAACGTAACCATAGTAACAATCTGCTTTTTGGTCTTAATTCACATCTCACTCGTTGGGTCTCCTGTCATTGTACTTGTTAATACTTTTGACATTCTGAGTGGCGATTGTTTATATCTGACTGTTAATTCTCATTTTCGTGTCATGAGTCTTCAGAATTTTTATTTATTTAAATTATTTCCTTTGCGTATTTAGCGGCTTGCGTCGGAACACGTCGCGCTTCGGACTTCAGCCAAGCGCCTTTTTTTCCAAAATGATGTAGAGGTTTTGTTAATTCCATTAAAAAAAATGAATTGAAATGAATGAGAGATTATTTCTGTTATTTCTTGAGCGTTCATTTGATGTTGGTGTTTCACTGCTCGAGAGTTGAGTTACAATAATGAGGTTAAACAAGATTAAATAAGATTAAATGCAGATTAGACAAGATTAGCGGCGAAAGTGAGAAGTGTTTTTCATCATGGATACACTTCCACTAGAGCTCTGTTACTGGTCTCTGATGATATCCATTCTAAAAGAAGTGAAAAGTATGCATGAACAAATGTGCTTTGTTAAGGTGAAGAATTCTCTCTCGGTCTCTGGTCCTGATGCTTTATCTCTGTTTACATTGGCTGCAGACGATCAGAGGTTCCATCTCTGCCTGCCTTGCATCAGTAGAATAAAGGGGGAACGAGGGGGGGGCTGCTGGAAGCGTTTCCTGTCACGAGGCTGTCACTTTGACGGCTCTATTTATGCCGTCGACGAAGGAAATAAGGGCATGTTTTTAGACAGACTTTTTTTTCTTCTACTTTTCAAGAGGATGCATTTAAAGAAAGTCTTGTGCAGTTTTATTATCATGTGATGGTGCAGGTAATGCCCACTAGGTGGAGCCAGTGGATAATTTCTGACTATTATAATCCTGTTTCATCATGCACATTATTTCACATTTAATTCTTAATTCTCTTGGGCACATGCTTCTTAAAGGGAATGCTTCCTTAGACGTTTTGATGTTGGAGGGTGAAGGAATTTCTTTCTCCACCGAAGGTCCCATATCTGATGTGGACTGAGGCGGTGGAGGCCTCTTGTGCTTCCACACACGTTTACGTTCTAGTCTTACTCTCTCCATCCGGGTAAAGGGCTGCATTCTGAAGCCTGATGGACCGACGGAGCCCCGGTGGGGTCGTGTGCATACCATCGAATCCTTCCTGTAGCCTCAGGGCTGTCATTTTCACCCCACATCATTACTGCAACAAGCAGACTCAGGTTCTCTCCGTGTGTGTGTGTGTGTGTGTGACATCCTGATATGCTCCCGAGCACTCCCTGCCCTGATGAGGAACTAGAGAGTTTAGCATTTAAAAGTTTGGAGGAAAGTCCAAGAACAACAGGAAATATGATTTGTACTAGTGTACACTACTGTGTACTTGTGTATACTAGTGTGTACTGTATGTGTGTGTGTGTGTGTGTGTGTGAGGAGCCTCCCTCCCTTGGGGTTGTGCATGGGCTTGTTACGCATTCCTCCACTCAGCTGCTTCTGAGCAGCACATTCCAGAAAGAGGGAGATTGAGGAGAGACAAGGGAGAGTGTGAAAGAGAGAGAATAAGAGAGGAAGAGGAGGACATGGGGCGACAGAAGGAGGGATGAGAAAAAGGAGGTACTATGGTGAGGAACAGAGAGGATGGACTGGATATGCTTCGTGTTTGCAGCAGGTTTCTCCAAACCACCGGAGATGCTTGTCGTAATGTGGTCAGATTATTTTGGGGTCATCAGTTAAAGTAGCATTTTGTTTTTTTCTTCTTCTTATATTCGGGAAAAATACGTTTACTTTAAAAAAATATCTCAAAGTAAACTTTGAGTATTTAGTGAGGACAGCAAGCCAGTTAGTATAAAGACAAAAAGGAGTGAAAGGTCGCTGGCTCCCTGACAGCGTCGCCACTCTTTCCCTCTCCTCTCTCTCTCTTTCTTTGCTGTCTCTGGTGGAACGAAAGGAAAACAAAGTCTTCTGCTTCTTCTTTTCTCTCTGTGTGTGTGAACCGGTTGGAAGGTTATTGAACTTTATTGAGTCCCTGACTTCTCTCTTAGGAATACCAATTTCATTTTTTTTTTTACCACATATTCTCCCTTCCATCTCCGTCATACTCCCTCGTTCATTGCTGGATTATATAAATTTAAATGAACGGCATGTTGAAAAATGACTTGAGCAACACTCCTAGCTGCAGCAACTCTAATTTCTAACCGTGGCTGCTGAGCTACGTTTGTGTGACCATTCGCAAAGATGCTTCGTCATTCATTTGTTTGTTGCTATTTCTGGTGATATTTTAATCCGGATTATGTATCCGACCCATTAATCTGTTGGCTGTTAGCTGCTTCTTCACGATGGGGTTTCAGATAATCCTTCTCTCATCCATCCATCTATCTATCTATCTATCTATCTATCTATCTATCTATCTATCTATCTGTCTAAAATCCAGTTATGCATTCTCTCCTGGGTCTTCTAACAGTGTGCCACCTGTGCAATTTATATAACAGAAGACCTGACCTCAATTGTATATTAAAGTAAAGCAGCTCAACATCTTTTCGGTATAAAAGGAAATTTGTCCTTGGATTATATTCAAATTATTATTTCAATTTTTAAAAACGCACACACAAAAAACATTACAACAATATCGCTGTGACAATACGCAGCGGAGTTGCACTCAAGCAGCAAAATAGTCTGTCAAATTTGTTATAATGTGTTATTTACTGTAATTTGCTCATTCTTGATCGCCATGAACGATTTCCGCGTCACAATGACTGACATATATTCAATCCAATCGTAGCCGGCTTTTTTCGGAGCTACTTCCACATTAGCCAATCAAATTCTCAATTGTTCTCTCAGATGTCCAATCAGAGACATGTATACTGAGGAAGAGGCGGGCCGTATTCCTTCACAGTTTCGCACAGTCCGGATGTTCCCCCAGTAGCGGAGAACGAGCACTGGCGTGTGAATGTGGCGACCGAGGTAGACAGGGAGGGGTGGAGAGACCGACCAGGCGGAGCTTTTTTTTAATTTTATTTTTATTTTAAATCTTTTGTCCTTCATTTTCATTTCTTACAGAACCAAATGCTAACAGGCTATGCTACGCCACCGTGGCAAACTTAGCCCAGAAATCCCCGTCGCCGCTGCTTTTCCTTGAGGCTAACATTTACCGTTATCGTTGTGAAAACAGAACAGAAGAAGGAAAAGGAGAAACAACATGGGGCGATAAAAAAAAGAAAAAGGTGTTGTGAACCGACGATGACTCTCTGGGAAGATCCGTGAAGCTTATTTATTTTTATTTATTTATTTCCCGTTTTATTTTTACACTATCCACCTCCCTTTGCTACTTTCGGAGGTAGTTTTTTTTTTTTTTTTTTTAAAGGAAAAGGACTGAAAGGATGGAGCAAGCCGGCATCCTGAGAAAGTTTATCCAGGGGGTGAAGGCCAAGAGCGAGGGGGACGAGGAGAGGGGAGAGGACAACTTCGGCAGCGACTTCATGGTGGGTCAAAATGTACACGAGCCTGCCTATGCCCTTTTTTTTGCCTTTTATATCTCTCACAGCCTCCTTGCTGACTTTCCCCTCCCGGTCTCACGGTCCCCCCCCAGGGGGTGAGGCAGGGGCGGCCACACTGTCCGCTTCCCCCCTTTTTCCTCTCATTTCCAGGGTTTACATGGCGGCCTAGCATCGTCTCTTGGGCCCGCAGAAACACAACCTGCTTCCGCTGCTTGAATAAAAATAAAGAAAAAGCGAGAGAGTTTCCGGGTCTTAAATGAAATCAACCCAAGGCGCTGTTAGCTTAGCATAGCCTGCGTCGCTGGATACAATTGTGTTGAAACAGCGGAAGTAGCCACATTAGGAATGTGCACTCCTGAAATGCGACTTGGGTGACGTCACAAATGTGTTCCTTTTCATTTTACCTGCTTTGATGGAAGGAAATGTTGTGCTCACTGGGGGGGGGGGGGGGGGGGGGGCATGCATGTTCCATTCAATGCAATGCATTAACAAAGCCACTCAACGATCCGGATCTGTCTTAATTTACGCTTAAATGAGTTGCAGCTGCAGATCTTGGGTTTGGTTTGCCGGCCTGGTTCACATTCTGCTTGGGAGGAGTGTAGTTTGCAGTTCAGAAAGCAGCTAACCTGCAGCAGAGGTGAGCTTCACCCCCCTTTGCTCCATTCTACTTCCCTGCTCTCGGGGAAACTGCCTGCTGGAGCTTGCAGCATTCTTCTGGGCCCATTTCATAACAGTTTGCCCTGGTTTTAAAGGTCGGAGCTTTATCGTGGGCGCACGTCGGATAATAACGACAATGCTATTGTTTGGGTTAATTTATAGATCATGTAATACACATTGGCAGAAATACAACAAGTTGAAGTGTATTGTATAAAGTTTAGAGATTAGGAGGAGCCGTGCTTATTTTTAAAACAAATTTCTAAATATCGTTTTAAGACCACAACGCCTTGTCAGATTGCATACCACAAACACATCGGTGGGATCTTTAGGCAAAACCGGTTCTGATTTAACACTTGTGGGCCGCGGGCCAGCGCACCGAGCACAATGGTGGCCCGTCAACCTCGCCCAACATGTCAGCCGGTGCGTTAGCTCGTTGCTAGCTGCTCTGTTCAGTCGCTTCTATGAATCTCGTTCAACTCCCAGAGTCCAACTCCCCGTTCGCACACCGAGTCCCCAGAGCAGCCTGACATGACGCTCTAAGTGCCCCCCCGTTGTTGTTTATATATAGAATGTACTTCATAGGCATAATTACAGTGCCCTCGGAGGCCGAGTCGGCAATTGCATGCTACGTTCGGCACTTCTGCTCGGCTTCTTTGGAAGAACGCGAGAACCCAAAACGTCGTGAATGTGACGAATGGCGTGTTCCGTTATTCTGTCGCTACCTCGCCGCGTTCAAGCCCACCTGAAACGCTTTGTGCGACCTTTTTGGCGGCTTGTCAGA
The DNA here is from genome assembly GCF_040956055.1 of Brachionichthys hirsutus. Lineage (NCBI taxonomy): Eukaryota > Metazoa > Chordata > Actinopteri > Lophiiformes > Brachionichthyidae > Brachionichthys > Brachionichthys hirsutus. The sequence continues at coordinate 6,664,157 of NC_090918.1, forward strand.
ATTAATAAGTGTGTCGATCTTAGGAATTCCACTCGCATGGAGACGCATCACAAAGTCATGATCGTTTTGTTGCGTAAACGGAAAACAATGGCAGTCGAACTTGTTTCTCAGGGGTGGTTATCATATCTGCGTCTGTCACTCTGCAGCGTTCCAAACCAGCTATTAGTTTTGCTTACGTAAGATTTCTTTTTATTATTATTTTTATCTAGAGCTACATTATGGATCCATCCAGGAAAATATAAAACCAGATGAAACATTTAGGAAAATGGTTTAGGAAGACGGAAGCGGTACAAATACACAACTAGGAATACTAGATGCATGGATGTTTCCGTTCAAACTATATTTAGGTGTCAGAAATTGTGACCTATATTTCACCCTCAAAAATGTAGTTCTTGGGTAATTCCTGTTCTTGCAAGCTTCTGCTAAATGGCAGCGTTGCGGAAGCCGCAATATAAAAGTCGGAACAAATTGCAATTTGACTTCTGCTCATATGCCGGATGCTAACCCCATGCGGCGCAGGAACCGACCGTCGCCCGCGTGGGAACAGATGCTTGGACGATGTGGGCCGTGTCCGCGACGCTTCAGGTGTCTTATGGCGGTGTAAAAAGAAAAAAAAAAAAATTCTCAGGGTTCAGCAAGTGTAGCCGCTAAGTGGTTCACGTTGGAAGTGATTAGAATGTAGGGCGAACCCGGCGTAAAGACAGGAAATAAAACCGTAGAGCCGGAAACAAGTGACGCACGTTCATAGTTTCTGTACCTGCGTTTGGGAACGCTGCGCTCAGCAGGGTCGTCTAGACGGGATTTAGACATGAGCGATCGGCCTCTGTGTGTGTGTGTGTGTGTGTGTGTGTTCCTGCCCCACCTTTGGAAGCAGATTACTCCCAAACATCAAAGAAAAACGAAAAAGTGCAAACGCACACGCTTCTCTCAACACGTGTCCTGTTGGGCCGACATAAAACGCTCAGAGGGGTGGCGAGAAAATGAGATGTGACAAAGCCTGATGTCTAGTGTGTGTGTAATTGTGTGTATCCATGCTATCCGCGCACACGCACACACGCACACGCACACTAACCAGGAACCCACGGTGCGCTCGTGCCAGCTCGTAGTGTGCGCTAGTGGGGATTTGTGTGTTTTTTGGGGGGAACTTCTTGCTGAAAGTCGTCACGGCGGTCGGCAGCCACTCTCAACGGGCTCATTGACGCCCCCCCAGTAAATACGGTGAATCCCACGACACGCGCGTGATTCTGTGCCTTTCATGTAGCGGCGTGGACTCGTCCAAAATAATACACACACACACACACACACACACACACACACACACCTCCCGATCTCCTTTCCCACTGCTTCTGTGGGAAGAGCCTGTTTTCTGCCAATCAGAGCTGGATTCAAGGATGATTTCTCCCTCCTGTGTGTGTGTGTGTGTGTGTGTGTGTGTGTGTGAATTATTCAGTGTGCCAAGGAAGTACAGCAATGCTGACTTATTCAGCCAGGAGACAGAAACTAGGTTAGACCCACTCACAAGTTGAAGCTCTCTCTCTCTCTCTCTCTCTCTCTCTCCCTCTCTGCCCTGACATCCTCGGTTCAACGCCCTTTGTGTGTCGTTTGGAGGTGGACGTTGAGCATTTCACAGGAAACCGGGCAACAATTTTGTTCCTAATTGAGAGGAAGCCAGAACCAGGAGGTGAAGGGTTAGCGAGGGGAGGGCCGGGAGCGGCTTCAGAGACGCTCGCCGTGATTTTAATCGTTCACCGTTTGAATTCCGGGGCCAAATATGTCGACGTGACCGCGGCGGCGGCGGCGTGCGTTCGCTTCTTGCATCAAAACCTGGCAGCGACCTGGACGGCTCCCGCCGACGCCCACGGGAGAAATGTCGTCGGTGGCAAGTCGCTGCAGGTTGGGATGGAACCCAGGAAGGGGGGGTTCTGATCCACTCGCATCGTTGACGCAAATCAACACTTCCTGTGTCCTCTTCAAAGTAAAAGCGGTCTGTTGCTTTGGCGCAAAGCGAGCTTTTATTTTGATGATGACCTCGGCGACGCGACAGAGTTTAACGGCAGCGTGTGAATGAATGACAGGAATAAAGGAAACCATTACCTTAGCTTTTAAGAGGCTCTTAAAAGCCTCGACTGTCCCTCTGCCCCCCCCCCCCCCCCTTCTGTCCTTCATTCCTACCAGTTCACTTTCTCCCTCACTATTTCCTCCTTTTCCCCACCCAGATCCCCCCCCCCCCGCCCCTCTCTCTCTCTCTCTCATCCGCCTCCTGTCCTCCGGGGGTAACGCTTCATTTGTCGGCAGAGATGCTTTTGTTTGTTTGTGTGTGTTTTATGTAACGGAGGAAGAAGAAGAAGAAGAAGAAGGAGTCGTTAGAAAGGCAACAACTTCTGCTCTTTAATGGGAGAACTGGTGCATTCCCAGTTTCCTTTAAATGAAGTGGAGCGGCCCACAAAGGGAAGATGCTAAAACGTGTTTGTCTCTGCAGGGAATGACAAATCATAACAAATCGCTATTGAATGCTCATTGTGTGTGCGCGTGTGTGCGTGTGCGTGTGTGTGTGTGTGCGCGTGTCTTCCCGGGCTCTGGCCCAGCACAGAAGCAGACCTTGGCTGGAAATGTAATTCACACGAGGCTGGAGGAGCTCTAACGGCGTCTCTGCACGCTCCTCTTTTGCTCTCCGTCTGTTGTTGTTGTTTCTCTTCTGTTGCGCTTCAAAAGGGCCGAGGCTCAGGTAGCTCAGGTAGCTCAGGAAATCAGGACGTCCCTGCTGCGATAACACAAGGAAGACCTGCAGTCGTCGCCGGAGACGGGAGGAGGCGGGGCCTCTTTTCACGCGGCAGCCCAAACGCCCACGCGATCTTTCTCAGAGTCGGCAGATGAAGCCCTGATGTAAAGTCAGCGTTTTATCACCTTTAACAAAATAAAAACTCAATATTTAAATTGAAATCTCAACTTGCTGAGCTCCGTCTTAAAGTCGAACCAGACCCGTGAGCTGAATGCGTCGGGTTTGGCCACACTTCCTGTACGGCTGAGGTGTTGGAATATTTATAGCGGTAGGAATGTCGACCGATGCGTGACGCTCGCGTGGGTCGGACGGCTTTCGAGGTCCGCTGTCGGCCGCGCTGCTTTCCTCCTGCGCGTAGGCGCGTTCGTGCTTAAAGACGTCGTGAATGCTAATATTTCTCTCCTCCTGTTTATCCCAGAGGTTACGGCGGCTGTCGACAAAATACCGGACGGAGAAGATCTACCCCACCAACGCAGGAGAGAAGGAGGAGAACGTCAAGAAGAACCGATACAAGGATATACTGCCATGTGAGTCCCGGGCAGGCCTTTCAATCGCAGCCGGCTGAACACGGACCGGCTCAGCTCACGCCGTTAGCATCTCGCCGCTGAGCTCTTGTTGTTGTTGTGAGTGACTTTAGGATAAAGCTCTGATTGGTTGATTTTTGATTCTTAAATATGGCAGTTCTCTTTTTTTTTTTTTTTTATTAATTCCAGGGTCTTCTGTTGATGTGCCTTAAAATGGGAATGAGGAGAATGTTGGAGACGGAGAGGGGTTGACACAAAACGTGACACACATCTATTGAGAACACACACACACACACACACACACACACACACACACACGCACACACACACACACACACACACGCACGCACATCCTGCATGCGGTCATAGATCACGTAACGGCTTTCTGCCTCACATCCACACGGAGCTTTTGTTGTGTTTCGTGGCGTCAAAGGAAGCGTCCGTGACCCCGCCTCCGTGCTACTTTTATTTTTATATACTTATCTCCTCCTCTTCTCCTCTCTTCATCCGTCCATTATTCATTCGTTAAAGCTTTTAGTGAATGAAGCGCTGTAAGTAAGTTTTTCCTTTTTTTTTTTTTTTAACCCTCAGTCGACCACACCAGGGTGAAATTGGGGTTAAAAACGACCAATCAGGACACAGATTACGTCAATGCTAACTTCATCAAGGTAAAGACAGATGGAATTCTCCCGACGTTTAAGCGTTGCCCTGCGGAACATAACTCTCTCTCTCCTCAGGGCATGGACGGCCCGGAGGCCTACGTCGCCACTCAGGGCCCGCTGCCCAACACCGTGGTCGACTTCTGGAGGATGAACTGGGAGTATAATATCGCTGTGAGTACAGGGTGGAGGAGTACTGAGTAATGGAAGCTGCTACCGGGTCCATCCTGTACTTTTTATTTTTATATATATATATAATTGGGGTGAAATGATTGAAATAAACATTTAATATGGATGTCAGGAATTAAAGGGGAGCTTGTTCTAGAACCAGATGGGCTGATATGACCGCGGGGGCGCTAGAGAGCGTTTAACTCGTTCTAAAACGCTCGGGGTGTAATAATTCCTCCTGCAGCGTCGCTGAGTGTGAAAACCAAACCGCCGTTCTTGATTGAACTTTTCCCGTCCTCTCTCTCCTCTAATGAATACGTTTAGAAACGTATCGAGTGTAAATATAGATCCTAACCCCCCCCCGCCCCCCGGCCCCCGTTTGTGTCTCCGCAGGTTATTGTCATGGCTTGTCGAGAGTTTGAGATGGGAAGGGTAAGGCTGGACTATTTAACCCCTTGTGTTTGTGTAGTAGAATAACATTTTCCTTCATTCCTATTAAGTACTTTGTGTATTTCTCTTGCCCGAGCATCTCATCGAAGTCAAAATATCTCTTCTGCCTCTCCAGAAAAAGTGCGAGCGGTATTTCCCACAGTTCGGAGAGGAGCCCTTGACGTTCGGGCCTTTCAGAATCTCCTGTGTAAGCAGACTCATCTCGAACAACACGGCTGTGTGTGTGTGTGTGTGTGTGTGCGTGTGTGCGCGCGTCCAGTGTGGAAGCAGAGGCGGAGCCTAAATCTGGTTTGCGATGACGATCTCCCTCTTGCCTTCCAGGAATCCGAGCAGGCCAGGACGGACTACTTTATCAGGGTGTTGGTGGCGGAATACGAGAATGTGAGTCCTCTTTCGCGTCGTTGATCTGATTGATGAGGTCGATGTTTAAAGATGCTCCGCCTCCTCTTCCCCTGCCGGTTGACCCGTTAGTCCCGTTTCGTCTCCCTGCAGGACACGCGGCGGCTGACGCAGTTCCATTACATGAACTGGCCGGATCACGACGTCCCGTCGTCGTTCGACTCCATCCTGGATATGATCGGACTAATGAGGGAGTACCAGGAGCACGACGACGTCCCCATATGCGTGCACTGCAGGTAGGCACAGGAAATGGAGACGTTCATTAGACTGTGTGTTCACATCTGCTGCTGCTGCACGGCAGACACACACGCACACGCACACGCACACACGCACAGACACACACGCTGCCTCCATGTGTGTAAACGGGTCTAATGAGCAGCCCGAGGACACTTCCTGGTTCTCCTAACCCAGCAGGATTTGCAAGCCGCGTCTCTGCGTCTGTGCACATGTGTGTGTGGCGAAGCGGCTCCATTTGGTTTTGCGATTGATGTGACCCCCCCCCCCCCCCCCCCATATTAGTGTCACTCCTCCTGTCTCCGTCCTGTCTGCTGAAGTTGCTGTTGCCGTGACGCACACAGGTGCCGCTGCGTTTTTCTCCCCACACGGATCCGGAGTCTATATTTTTGAGACCCCCCCCCCCCCCCCCGGTGTGTATTTGTGTGTGTAATCTCTATTCCTGTCTCTGTGCAGTGCAGGCTGTGGGAGGACGGGTGCTATCTGTGCCATCGACTACACGTGGAACCTCCTGAAAGCCGGGGTGCGTGAGCCGGACGCACGCTCCCCAACACGCCGCTTTCACAAAACGCGCTCGACGTCCATCGAAAGAGAGATTTTATTCTGTCAATTCTTCTGCTTCTACAGAAAATACCAGAAGATTTTAATGTTTTTTGTTTGATCCAAGAGATGAGGACGCAACGGCACTCCGCTGTTCAGACCAAGGTTGGTGCTTTTTTTATTTATTCACGATTTTATCTTGTGTTTATCACTCAAAGGTGGAGCCTTGTGAAACGTCTGATGCACAGCAGGCCTGCAGGTTGAGTCGAGCGCCTTTCGGATCATATTGATCTCCTCTGCTTCCTCTCCTCCCTCTCTCCAGGAGCAGTACGAGTTGGTTCACAAAGCTCTCGCTCAGCTCTTCGAGAAGCAACTGCAGCTACTGGAGAGTCCCACCAACGCACGGATCCACGACGGCATGGTGCGGCGCGCGCACACGCACACGCACACGCACACGCACACACACAGCGCGTAACGCACGGCGTCTGTTGTCAGAGAGAGGCGGGATGTCACAGAGTAACGCGGAAAAACACAAATAATTAGTCACAGCGGGACGGAGGGGAGGGGGGGGGGGGAGTCCTGCTCTTAACTCGGACCGATAGCTTCTTCTAGAGCGGCGCCACAGAAATATAAATCGAGCAAGAACACTAGGTAGCCTCCGGAACGCTAGAAAACCCGCGGCTGGGTGTGAAAATAAAAGCGATGCCGAGTCGCGTTTGTGTCGTTAATCACGGGCGTGACACGGCGAGCAGGACGGCGGCGCCGGCGGCAGCTTGTTGCTCAATGATTCTAAGAATACGATTATGTTTCAAAGTAAAGCAAGCCCAAGAACACACGCACGCTCACACACGCACACACGCACACGCACACGCGCAGCGCGTGTTATCTGTGTGCTGACTCAGTCCGTACTCACACCTTGAGTCGTGTCCAGTCACCCATTGGTGGAGAATAAAACGCCCACACAGATGCTCTCAATGGCAGGACGAACAATAAGCCCACACACGCGCACAAACACACACACGCACACGCCCCATGCCAGAGCCATTGTTTGTAGGAAGGATTCCCACCAAACAGAGAAGTAATCCATTACTCTGTACTGTAAGTACTCCCAGCAGAGTTTTGACCCGCCTCTGAGTTTCCTCGACGAGGCCTCGTTATCGAAGTTGAGCGGATTGAGTTAATGAATGGAGGAGGAGGAGGAGGAGGAGGAGGAGGAGGAGGAGGAGGAAGAAGAGGAGCAGCAGCAGCAGCAGAGCGGTCGAGTTACGACTTTCCAGCTCTGCTGCAGAAAGATGAGGCAGAGTGGAGGCGCTTTACGTTTCACCAGGGAGGGCTCTGGGGCGCAAACGCTCCCGAAAAAGTTTAAAGTGCGACTAGATTAATGTGGAAGGACGTTTCGTCCGTCGTGCACGGCGTTCCGTGTGAAGGGGTGCTCTCCTGGTAAGAATGCAGTGCAGTGTGTGTGTGTGTGGTGATCCCAGACTTCCTGACCCGGCTTTATCCTGTTTGTGTGTGTGTGTGTGTGTCCGTGTCGTTCAGGATGAAAGTAGTCCGGACAAAGCGGGTCACCAATCAGAAGACGAGCGGTGGGACACGCCTCCACCAAAACCTCCCCGCATTCGCAGGTAATACCCCCCCACCCCCCCCCCCCCTCTTGTTTTCCCCAACAGCTTCTTTTTTCTTAAATCATCTTTCTCTGTTTCCGTGCGATTCGATTTGTAAATAATAAGAATTGCAAACGACCGCGTCCGTCTTCCACGTCGAGGTGGACGCCTTTCGGGGTTTCATTTTGGGATGGAGCTGCACGTGGATCTGCTTCCTCTTCCAAAATAAAACCATTAAGTCCAACTCCATTCGCTGCCAGGATACCCCTGGAGGTGGACCCAGCCTATCAGAGACGTGGGCCCTCTTTTAAATCTTTTTGGTGCGAGTCGTTCCGTTTTGTGTCTTTCCTCTGTTTCCTAATGAAAATATCCCGAGGCCTGGTTTCGGGCCCCGAGCGCGCTGTCGCCACGGTCGCAGCTATTTTTGTCATCGCATTCCACCCTCCGGGTAACTTCAGGGGTGTGTGTGGACGTGCGTGGGGAGTTTTCCCCGTGTGTGTGTGTGTGTGTGTGTGTGAAAGAAACGCTGAAATCCCAGCCAGGCTGGCATCGAGGTTGTAGCGGCTGAGTCACGGCGCGTTCCCAGCCACACCCCGAAGACTCATATCCTCCACTCAGCATCTCAAATGCTCGACGTTCAGTGTTGACTTGATCCCTCTGTGGAAACGACGGCCGTTGTTTTCCTACTCAACCAATGCTTTCAATAGAAAACGATTTAATTAGCCTTTAAGGAAAACCTCGACCTGCTCTTATTTATTTCAGGTTATTCAGGGAGATGTGAGATATTATAATCAGAGGAGGAGATCCTGCTCCTGCAGAACCACCGAAGGTCTTCCTCATTTCAGCCGCGACTCGTCTTCTGTCGCTACTTGCTAGCGCTTGTTAGCCTTACGCAAATATTTAAGCCGTGCGCGTGCACTTCATGGTTGTCTGTATAAATCCACCCTCAGTGGAGCATGAAACCAGGAAGCGTCTCTCTCTCTTTATCGCCCTGTGGCACCCCTCCACTGTGAACGAGCAGTGTGTGTGTGTGTGTGTGTGTGTTTACGTAGCTACGGTTAGCTTTAACCGTGTCGTCGGCCCGCCGGAGGCAGGTTCTGGTTTGGTTCCAGTAAAAATAGAAGAATTTAAACTTGTATGTAGATATTTAGACTTTTTTTTGTGTGAATAATTCTTCGGTGCAGCTGCAGAAATTATGGGACATAATTCTAGCCGCCATGTTTAGTGATTCTAAGCAGTATCAAAACTTGGTAATAAAACTGTTTAAGGACATTATAATACAGTTGGAGACGGATATAAATGTACAACGGTCTGTATACTAGTTTTCAAATGATAAAACATCTTCTATAAAGACATTATATCCATAACTGTGATTTATAATCATGTCTTTCTCTGATCAGCCTCCACTTATGATCAGTAGAAACTTGGCGCGGCTTCTCCCGTTCACAGATTAGCCTCATCTAAATCCTAATATTCTAATAAACGCTTTTGTTTTTCCGCGGACCCCCTAGTTTTTAGGAATATAACCTCATTATCAGTGCTCCTGTTTATTTGTTTTTGCTCTGATTTATCAGCATTAGCTCTGGTAACGGCGCCGCTCTCCGCCTTGGGGATCGTTTACATTTCATCTTATCTCATCTTGCAGAGGGAGACGCTGAATAAAGTCTGAGTCTGAATGATTCATATCCCCGGCTGGAAAACAGTCGGCCCCGGCGGGAATACTCATCCGTGTTTATTATTGAAGAGTATTCCTTACGCTCTCGCTCGGATAATGAAGATTTTTTTTTACAGAGGAGAGTGTAATTTATGCTGTAATTTAAGGCGCCTCACCACAAACCGGAGGCCAGAAATAATAACGAGAGTCGCACAAGAGGCGATTGATTATCTGTCAGCCGGCGGCGGCTGCACGATGAAAAACTGCATCCAAGTGAAGAAAGTCCACGTCTCTGTGTCCAAACGCACGCGTGCACGGAGTCACCCGCGGGTCCCGTGTCGTGTTCCGGATCGACCGCGGCGCCACATCCTTCCACGGCGGGCATATGTGCAGTGTTTCCATTCAGATGTAAACGTATATATATTCTGCAGAGGGGTGGAAAAAATACCCTTTTTATCTGAAACTTTCCGTTGCCGTGTGGCTTCGGCAGAACCCCCCCCCCCCCCACAGTATCCTGTTTGGAACTCGCATCTATAGTGCACCTATAGGTATGTTGATTAACACGCGACTGCGGCGCACAAGCCGAAAGCAGAGGTTTAAATGTACGTTTTTAAATCACATCCTGGTTGCTGTAGTCAGAGTAAAGTTCAAAAGCAAATGAATCCAGTCCTTTCATGCACACGTTTGTGATCAAAGGTTCAGGGCAGTCACAGAGAGGAAATCCTCGGTGGTTATTTTCAGTTTCCACACTTCAAATCCTAAAATATGAACATTGAGTCTCAGGCTTACCTTTTGGTAAAAGTATTTCTTTTGTATTCTGCCACCTTGTGGCGGGAACGAGCACACAATTCCTTTTTTCTTTTAGTAAACTCGTCGAGACGGGACCCTTCAAACGGAATTCGTTGTCTTCTTTTATTAAAGTCGTTGTTTGTTTGACTATTTCCGAGCTCGGCTCGGTCTCTCTCTCCGTCTTTAGCTCCCAGCCTGAAGGCGATGTGAAGGAGGAGATACTCCAGCCCCCGGAGCCCCACCCGGTGCCCCCCATCCTGACCCCGTCCCCCCCTTCGGCCTTCCCCACCGTCACCAACGTGCGGCAGGACAACGACCGCTATCACCCCAAACCCGTCATACACGTCCTGGCGAGCGCGCAGGTGGAGACGCTTCTCTGCACTTCCTGCGTTTTTACACGTTCTAATGGGAAACGTTATTCTGTCTGTCATTTTCTGAGTGATGTCATCTTTTCTTTTAGAACAAAGAGGTGGACGCGGAGCAGAACCAATCAGAGCCCGCCCAAAGCAAAGAGCAGAAAAATCCAGATCCGGCGAGTCCCAAACGTCAGACTCGCGCCTCGAGTCGGGATCTCAACGACAACTATAACGGCAAAGCGTCGTCAACGACCACCAGGTCGGAGCCGGGCCACGGCCGCACCCCCCCCTCGCCCCCCGCCGCTCCTCGGATCGAACGGAAGCTGAGCATCGAGATTAAAAAGGTGCCCTTACAGGAAGGACCTCGTAGTTTTGACACCTCCTCCTCCGCGGGCGGAGTGGCGGGCGGTTCGGCTAACAGCGCCGGGATGCTTCAGCGGAGCCACGCCTTCAAAGCCCGTGCTGGCCAATCCCTGCTGACGTCGAGCTCCTCGCTGTCGGAGGACTCGGGCACAGAGGGAGGAGGAGCGACAGGCGGGTGTGGGGGGGCGGACGCAGACGGCGGTGCCCCCGCCAGACCGAACCACCTCCCTGTGAAGAGCGAGAAGGGGGAGGAGCCAGGCCAGCCATCTTGGGCTCAGGCATGCAACAGCCCGGAAAAACACTTCCTGAATACCGCCTCCTCTTCTTCCTCCTCGGACCACGTTGCCCCATCCTCCTCCTTCTCCTCCCACCTCTCCTCCTCCCCCTCCTCCTCATCCTCCTCCTCCTCCTCCACTCCGGTTAGGACTGCCCTGAGTTTCACCAACCCCCTGCACTCGGACAACTCGGGGGAAGAGGGGGACGGGGAGCTGTCCGGAGGGAGCGAGGGTTACCGCACGAATGTATCCACGGCGACCGCCATGGTAACCGCGGCCCATCACCACGGCGACCAGCAGCCCGTCCGGAAGGTGTCGCCCATGTCCATCGCCGGGCGGAGCTCTCCGTCGCCCTCGGCGACCACAGCGAGTATGCTAATCTGTTCTAATTCATTCTCCGAACTCAGCCGGCTGCTTTCCTGGCAGAGGCGATTAAAACCAGGCTCCTGGACCCTGCATGGTGCTGACGCGCGCACACACACACACACACCGGCCGTGCGTGTGCGTGCCCGTCGGGTCGAACGGAGCTGCGTACCGCACGTAGCATCAGTACGACCTCGCTGGTTGGACGCCCGCTTTTCGGTTTCCAATCGGGACTTTGGGCTCAGATCTGGAGCGGCTTGAACTGCGTTTTCTAAACGTTTGGATCGGCCTCTCGGGACGCACGATGCGAATCCGTCCGTCGTGAAGCGTCTGAACTGACGCTGGAACGTTTGAAGCCGATCTTACGGCAGCATTCCCGTCCCGTCGGCTTCAGGGGCCGTAGGGAAGGCAGCCGCCCGTTCCCAGTCATCGTGCACTTCTGAAGCGTTCCAAATGTTTGAACCGAAATATCGACCCTCGCGGTCTTGACGTTTTCTGCCTGGCTTTCTGGCGTGCCGTTTGTTGGGGCTTCGGCGGCGCTGCTGTTGGATCGTCAGCGGCTGCTCGTTTTCCTGCTTGTGTTGTGAGTGAAGCATTAAAACATGATATTTATAATCCACATTTTACGTTGGTTCAAAAATACTTTCCACGGCAGGGTTGAACTAGGAAGGAAGGAAGGAATGGAAAGGAGAGGTCTAGAAGTGCCGGTTTATCTTTTATTAGGCAGACCGAGGTCATCGTCACAAGGTCGCCGGAGCTTTCCCCCGCGTGCTTCAGCGTTGGCGTACCGACCGAATCTCGCGTCTCTTCTTCTGGGCCAGTTATTAACGTTGCTTCTCTGACCTTTTTAACCCAGACTGCCGGGGGGACGGCGACGACCCCCCTCCCCGCCTCCCCGTGAGAACACCTGAATCCTTCCTTCTGGCCACAGGTGCGTTTGCATTGGGTCGAGATTCCACCGGTGCGTGTGTGTGTGTGTGTGCGTGTGTGTGTGTTTTTCCCGGCTGCCGTGGATTCACTCGGGTCCGCCGCCTGACCGCTCGCTCCTGGCGTTCCCGTGTTTGTAGAAAGGGCGGGTCAGGAAGCGGAGCGGACGAATAAGATCGAAGCCATCGTCGGCGGCTGTTTGGTGCAGCCTCTGACGGCTGGGAATAGCAGGAAGACGAGTTCCTGTTCCCGTTTGATCCGCTGCCTCGCAGTGCGTGAAAAGGCAAGAGCGCAGGAGCAGCTTTCCGACACTAGGGGGAGCCGGTGGCAGCGGTTTAGAGCTCTCTGGAGGGAGAGAGTCCGGGATAGATAGTTGGGATCGACTCCAGCAACACCCGGAAGCCGCCAGGCGGGTAAGCCGAACCCTAATCTCGGTTAAACTCACGCTCTCGTTTTTTTCGCTCTCCATCAGACCCTCTGGAGATGAAAGCATCCGCCTCGGCCGGCAGGAGCGGGTCGCGAAAAGGTAGGAACGCTCACGCCTTCGCCTTCCATTTTAAACAATTACAAGTTAATAGTTTCTTTTTTAGAAACGATCTCCCTCCATCAGGGGGCGCAATGACATCTCTAAATCATACGGGCGACGGCGCCGATGTTCACGCGATGCTCCCGCCTTGTGCAGATGCGTCGGCGTGTGCTAAGAGGACGTCTTCAGCTGATCCTGAATCTGTTGGCGCCACAGTAGCAGACGGCAAGGCAGACCTGGGTGGGTAAGTCCTCTGTCGTCCCTCTAAAGCAGGGGGGGGGGGGGGAGAACTTTCTGGCTTTGACTCTCCTGCTCTAAAGTTTTATTTTATAATGTTAAATGTTATATTCAAGCAAAGCCATTCAAACAGCTGACTGTTTTTTTTGTGTGTTTTTGCCTCTGTCAGGATCCGGTAACCGTTGCATTAACCCCAAAGGCCCTCGGGAACCCCCCCCTTGAGTGGACATGATGGAACGATCCGATCCGTCTGCTCATCCACCAACAGTATTGTCAGGAGATGGAAGTCCTTCGATCTCACCTAGCCGGTCCGAAAATCAAGAAGCTACGTAGCTACGTAGAAACGCCTCCAGACTGAAGTCCTCCTCTTCCCCCTCTTCCTCCTCCTCTTCCTCCTCCTCCTTCCTTCAAAGTGCTACTGTGCGAAGCAGAAGAACACTCGCTGCCAGAGTGGCTTGTCCATTTTAGTACAAGGCCCATGTTTTCCTGCTCGGCTTGCAGATCTTCTCCAGATCTTCTCTAGATCTTCTCCAGATCTTCTCCAGATCTTCTCTAGATCTTCTCTAGATCTTCTCTAGATCTTCTCTCGATGCTCGCTTGGGATCGGTCTGGTTGATTTCCCGTTGACGCTTAAAGGTCCGTTCTCGTTTTTCCCTCTTTCTCGGCGACTTGGGAGCCGACTCCGATCGGTATTCTCTCCGTTGGAGACGCATCGTGGATGTTTGTCCATTCTGAGGCCGAACAGAGGAATTGTTCAATAATAATGTTAAATTTAATTTAAAGATTTTACTTTTAAATTGTAATCAGGAAGTATCATTAATTTGCGAAGCGATGCATTGTGGGACGGTGATTCCTGAGGTTTGAATGAACCAGAAAGTGTCTGATTCCCCAACAATCTTCAAAGCAAGATAATCTGTTACCCATGATGCAACCTTTTCTGTCGGGTATGTACAGGTTGCCGGGGTCCTCTCTCGCTCTCTCTCTCTCTTTCTGTTTGCTGGTGCTACGTTACGAGGGTTCTGCGTAGAACCCGGAACACTGGACTGTTCGCTGCAAGTAAATCTGACTCTGGCCTCTCACTGCCTTAGTCTGCCTCTGGGAGCCAATCACAGTCCTCCTTAGTTTGGCTTGGTCCTTCAGCTCTTTTGTCTCGGCGCGTTTTGTGTGTCGACTTTACTTCGGACTCTAATTTGCATCTTATTTCTATTTACTTCCACATTATTTTCCTGTTGTTGTTTGTTTTCTCCCCCTCCTCCGAAAGGCACTGAGATCAAACGACCACACAAGTCAGTTTTGTCACGATTAAAAAAAGAAACTCGCGAGTCGACACTCAAAAAGTAATTACGCATAAAATGTTTAAGTCACCCATTTTCACTTAAATATAAAGTTGTCCATCTGAATTCATCGTATAAGTTAATTTTAAATGCAGTTTTTTTTATCATGTTGAGTAAAAGTGCTTAAGTTAACTGACTCCAGTGTGATTTATTAGACATAACTAGTTCGAAAACTCGTATGTATAATACTTGAATAATAAATACTTGAATAAACACCTAAGATTTATGTACGAGTTGGCATTAATGTAGTAAATTTATACGCATCGAACCAGCATGATAAGTAAACTTTACATTGATTTTAAGTAATAAAATACTTTTGGGCATAATTATTTTTTGAGTGCAGTAAAAACGACCCGCCAGTGGGTTCTCCTCATTCTGTACCTTCCTGTGTGAGACAATAAGACGACGGCTGTTCCCTCTCTGTCCCCTCTACCTACCATAACTACACAGTGGATGCATTGTTTTATGAGGAGCTGTACAGGGCAGTTTAGGTATATAATATTTCAGATTTAGTTTTTATCTCGGAGATGTAAGAGTCAGTGCATGATGATGATGATGATGATGATGATTCCTGAAACTGTAAATTATTCTGCTGCCCTTTGCTTTTGCTTCTGGCAGATATTTCAGGGTCTGTTTTTATTTTTATGCTTACAAAGATTGATTTGTTCATTTTAATCGGTTGGCAGAGGAATGGCATAATAAATAAAGCCCCTCCCCCTTCTGTCAGATGGTTACCATGGGCTTGGAATAAGATTGTAATAATATTATTGATGATGATAATGGTCTTTTTTTTGTAAATGGTATTATAAAAGTTATTTTTGTATACGCGATTGTTTCTTGCATCACAAGTCCACTGCTTCAGCCCAATCCTCTCCTCCTGTCTTTACTCACGTATTCTCTCCATCATTTCTCCTCATTCTATTTGTTGCTTTCCCTCCTGCTGTTTATTTAACTTTAATCTCTGTCTCTCATTCTACAAACCTAAAACCTTCATATCGACACAAGCGTCGATCTCAGAGGAGCCCACCTGTGCCTTTACGTGAGAGCCCGCCCCTTTCCCCCTCTTTCCTCCAATCATCATTAGGCAAGAGTTTGAGTGACGTCATTCGCTGCCGTGCGCTCGTTGCCTCCTGTGGGACTCATTTAACACTTCCTCCCCAGTGACCCGCCTCAAAGACTCCAAAAAAAAATGTTTGTATGTTGCAGAAATCAATCAGTAAAGATGGAACATTCAATAAGACACGCCTATTTGTTTTTAATTATTTAATATGATGTAAGAAAGGTGAACTTCACTGTGTTTGTATGTGTTTACATACAGATTGCATTCATGTTAAATCACAAATTTGGATTTTAACGATTCAGAATTGTCAATGTGGTTCCAGTTCTTGATTGTTCCAGGTTTTGGCGGTCGTAATGAAAACAAGCCACATGACGATTTAGATATTTAGTAATATTTAAAAGATCTTACATTTCCCTAGTATCTCCTTATGACTCCCAGCTCTGCACATCGCGTCTTATAGTAATTTCAGTTATTCTCTGTATGTATAAATTAAGACGGGTTGCTGGCTTAACTGGGTCAACTCAGTTTTCCCATGGAGCCGTTTAACGCGTTACGTAATGGCTTATAAATATAGCCAATCAGTGTTCAGCATATGTGAGCAGTAGCAGCAGCAGGCTGCTCTGCTAACTGAAGAAAGTGAAAACTGCATCAGCTTTGTTTTAAAACCCCAAATATTGCTGCAGCTGATACGTTTAAAGGATGATAGTGATTAATGACCGTTTTATTTATGTCCATCCATCCATTTGTCTTTGCGGCTTTGCTGGCGCCTATCCGAGCTTGCTGTGGGCGAGAGGCGGGGTACACCCCGGACGCGTCGCCAGCGCATCGATGGGGATGTTTTGTTTGTGTCTCTTTGTATTTATGACTGATTTAGAAATGTTAAAAACAAACAAACTGGTTTTTATTTTCATTTTAAATAACGCAAAAAAGGAAATTTACGAATAAACAATGCGAGTTTGAGGTTTTTTTTTTATGGCGTGTTTGAGTTGACGATGACGCATACGGTACTTAGCCCCGCCTCTATTATTTTCACCTCTGTCTGTCAATCACGCATTAGCCCCGCCCCTCCCGACCTGCCTGTCAGTCCCCCTCTTGTCCCGCCCCCCTCACTGCCTGCTTTGCACGTAGCGCAAAAAAAAACAAAAAAGCAGCAGCAGCGGCGGCGGCCGGGAAAGAGAGTAAATAGAGGGAGAAGCCTCAAGATGGCGGCCTCGTTGGGTTCCGCTCACCTCACCGTGGCTGCGTCTGTTGCGACAGCGGTAGCCACGGCGCTCGTCAAGGCCACCGAGGCGAAGGAAACCTCTGGCCATCGCTCTCTGCCCACCCGGGATTTCAACCCGCCGCCGCCCAAGAAGGTCCGAGCGGAGGAGAGGACCGTGAAACCCAAGAAACTCAGCAGGGACGCGGGAGTGGGAGGCAACGGCAGCAGCCAGCCCGCGAAGCACCAGAGTTACGGGACCGGCGCGGGCTTGTGGAGCTTCAGCCCGGTCAAGACGAGCGGCGGCGACCCGCCGGTGCCTCCGGTGCCTCCGGTGCCCGCTACAAACACGCACAAAGTGTTCAAAAAGAGCGACTTCTTCCTCCACAAAGCGCCTTCCTCCTCCAAACCCAAGAAAGCGAATAAAGACAGACAGCAGGAGAAAGAGAGGGAGAAGGGGAGAGGAGGCGGAGAGGAGAAAAAGAAACACAAACTGTTGTTGACCCCCGGACCCGGGATTAATGTCAACAACAACAACAACAACAACAACGACGACGACGTAAACTCTTCTGCCGCGAAGCGGGAAAACGGGGAGGTCGTGTTGCTACCCAAAGGTAGGCCTTTTGTAATCATTTAATTTCAGGTGAATGTTTAAAGTTTGTCGCTCGTCTCGTTCCGCAGCCTTGCGTGTGGCCCTGCCTCCTCATCTGTCTGGACAGGCAGTTCCGTTTTCGGACTCGCAACGGGCTTCAAAATGTTGTCCGGAGACCCGAGCACTCCTCGGCGGTGAGTTGTGTTGGTGCGTCAACGCGACAGAATGTCTTTACAGCGACTTTTGGCGGCTGTTTCGCCCAGTTTATTCCGCATTTCCGCGGGCTATGGCTGCCCGAGTGTTCGGCTCTTCTTTCACGACAGCGTTCCGGGCGCGAGGAGAAGCGTCGCGCGAGCCGCTCGTCTCGTGCTGCTGCGGATTTTGTTACGTAGTTAACGTAGTCGCGCGGGTTTAATTTAAAACAATTATATCCAATACTTTTTATTATAATGTAATAGACTTGGGCTAATCCTGTATTTAAACGGGAATATAATAGCGTTAAATGTTTTTCGTGTGCCCCCCCCCCCCCCCCCCTCCCTTGAAAGGTTGCGTGTATTAAAACTACAAGCTGCTGTAATAACGTAATGACAGCCGCCCGCCATTATAGGGCAAGCGTTGTTATGGTAGCGCGCCACGCCCCCCTCTGTGTGACGTGGAAACAGACTCACGTTCTTGTTGTTCCACGCACTACGACGGAATGTTTTTTTATAAATGTCTTTGTTTACACAACGCTTCCACATTTAGTTCTTTTTTTTTGTTTATTTGTGACCCACAGGTGTTGCCGCCTGCAAAACAGCATTTATACCTCTAGTATAAGTTTCTATAATTTAGCCCTTTATGTCTTAAAAAAAAAATATATAGTAATCTATTCTATTAAGTATGAAGCATTTTTACCCACATCTCAGCTATGACGTCAGACTAACTAGGAATGCTTTCTGGGTCTTTGTGTTTGCCACTGTGGGCTTTGTAGTCCTAACAGAAGCGCCGTATTGTAAACGGGCTGCTTTGGAAATGCTCGACTGCTTTTATTGTATTTTTATATCCGGTAAAGGCTGGTGGTAGCTTTTTAAAGAGAACCTTTAAAAAAGTAGGATTACAATTTGTAATTCTGCCCGTAAGAATATTATAAAAACCACTTTAAGTGGTCGTTATTCAGCTTGGAGCAGCTTCATCCGCGGGCCTGGTGAACTTTAAAAGATGCAGCTGGAAGTAGCACTAATTATTAGCACTCTTTCACTGAGACGCTCTTTAGAGGAGCTCTGCTAGAGCCCAGTTTTGCTGAACGGAATCTTTCATTGATTAAAAATGCTCTGTTCTGGCTGAGCCTTCTCCCAGCTGCAGTTGGGAATGACTGGTAACGTATCCCAGCGGGTCCGTGTGCGGGTCCGGACTGCAGGTTTATCAGAAGGACCAGGAGGCCGAATGTGCCCTGACCTTTTTTTTTTTGCAAGGCGGGGGGGGGGAGTGGGGGAAATGTTCCTGCAGGGATCAAAAGCGTATCGCATCATCTCGGTAATGTTATTAGCGGCGTGCTCGCTGTGGCGGAGGCAGCTGCCGGGGGGGCGGCGACTCCTGGCTGCATTTGGTGCTGAAACCAGAGACGGGTTTTGACAGGAGGCCGAGTCGAGGAAATGTTGCTGCGCAGGGAAGGCTGGAGGTCGAGCGAAATGAAAGCGTTCAACTCTAACGTCATTCAGCGTTCAGTCGTGTGACCCGTCGGTGACACCCGCCGGATTAATACGCATCAAAGGAACATCTGCCAGTCAGCCGAGAGGCTGCAGGCTTCCATCTGCGGTCTCCGGCCAGATGTTTCAGATTCGCCGTTAAAAATGAGAATCTAGAGTTACCGTTTGCAAAGTCGGACTTCGGATGTGAGCTCGCAGAATGAAGGGAAGCGGAAACTGACCCGCACGCAAAGCAGAAGCACAGACGTGTCACAAAGTCCCGAGAGCAAGCCTTAAAAAGGTTCCGAGCGGGAGCAGCGCCGGTGCGTGATGCGGCCGACGGTCTGTTCCGGCTCCGGTTTGAAGTCTTTCAAGCGACAGTTGGAACGATTTACGTGTGTTTTGAATTACAGCCGTTGTCACCGTTTGCACGAGAGGCTTTCTCTTTTTTTCTTCTCCCGGCGCCGTTTGCCACGGGGAATCCATTTCCTGCAGAATGAATTTGCCTGCCAGACAACACGAGTGGTTCTCAGGCTGCAAGATTCACAGCGTTGTTGTAGAAGCGTAACGAGACGTTAAAGAAAGGACGTGTGCATATTTAAGGGCCTTTAGCGCCCTCTCTGTCTAATATCAGTCTTTACATTAGATTAGAAAAAGAAGGCCTTCTCTCGGTGCCTTTGCATTCATTTCCTCACATGCATACATTTAAAGTACGGACACCCTGCTGACGTTCTGGACTCGCCACGCTGCTCTCCTGTGTGGCGCCGCGCCGGCATCGCCGTCGTGAACGCCGAGCCTCTGGCCTTCTGCCTTTCAAAGTGCTTTTCGCTCCTGTGATCATCCGAACAGGGAAAACCACCCGCTGAGCTCAGGAAAGCCAGGCAACAAGCTGTGAAGAAGAAGCTGCATCGCTTTTATTACCCCCCCCCCCCCGCCCCCCAGGGTTCCATTGTGTTTCCCACGACAGGCAGTTTTGAGTTTAATGATTGATAACACTCAGGCCCTTCTGCAGGCCGCTTCTTCGTCAGTTACGTCTCCGGCTCTCTTAGCGTTTCAACAGATCATTAGAAAAGTGGATGCCCCCCCCCCCCCCCCCCCGGTCTGCAGAGCGAGCGGTCTGAAAACACTGCATCCGTTTTAAAGATGGGTTCGACTGAGTTCAAAGGAAAAAAAACGAGAGAATCTGCAAAAAGAAATGCGGGGCGAAAAAAGCAGGGGTTTTAAGGATGAAAGAATGAAAGGAGGAGCCGTGTTAAAATGAAAGTTCTTATCAGAAAGGTGAGGTTTTATTCGCTCCAGTGGAGGGACCAAGCCTTATTTTTAAACGGATCGTCTCATCCAGAGCCGTTCAAACGGGTCCAAAGGCAACGCTTGCAGAACAGGGAAGGGTTTTTTTGAGATGTAATTCTAAGGTTACGATCCAACATGCAAAGTGGCTGCTGCTGCCTTACAGCAGAGTGGAAGGTAATTATAGAGCTGAGGAAACACGAGCGACACCGGAGGCCTGGCGAAGAGACGAGTTTGCTGCGGCAGGAGAAGCAAAAAAAAAAGTCCTGCAGAGGAGGAAGAGCAGAAAGATCAAGGGAAACGTTGGGCGTGATGGTCGAGGTGGAGCGAAGCCCCAGCGCTGATTCGGGTTTGTTTCGGCTCTTCCTCGTGTCCGCAGAGCGCTCCGACAAGGACAAGGCGAGGGAGAGCGACGGAGAGGAGAGGGAGAAGAAGTTCAAAGACCGAGAGCGGGAGAAGAAGAAACACAAAGCGGCGAACGAGATCAAGCGGGAGAACGGAGAGGTCAAGCAGCCCGTTAAAGGTCAAGCGGCCCGTTAAACGTTTCAGCGTGTGTTACGGGTTTTCTTTTTCTTTCCTTTGTAAAGCGTGGAGGAATGATTCCTCTCCGCTTCTCTCTCTTTGTCCAGGTGGGAAAGAGAAAGCCGAGGCCGACGCGGAGCAGCTGCAAATGAAAAAGGTCAAGAAGAAAAAGAAGAAGAAGCACAAACGGGTGAAGATGTACCACCGCTCCTGCCAAACCGTGTGCGCCGGCCTCCTCCTCCTCCCGCCCTCCTCTTCCTCACCTGTTCCCTCCAGTCCTCCTCGCGACTCCTCCCCGTCTCTCTTTAAGTCCCCTCTTCCGGTTTACCCGCCAGCCGACAGCAAAAACTCGCCTTCCCCCCACCCCGTCACCCCCCCGCCCCCCTTAACCTCCCCTCTTCCCGACTCCCCGTCGACCCTCAAGGCGCCCCGGCTGCAGCGCCCCCACCCCGGCATGGCGGGCCTGGAGTTCGCCCCGTTCTTCTACGTTGAGAGCCAGCCCAACGGGGGGGCCCTGGTGGCCCACGCCTACGCCTCCCAGCTCTCCTCGCTCTCCGCCGACCAGAGGCAGCAGTTTGCCCAGGAGTTCGTCGCCTTGGCCTACAGCGAGGACTCCTCCCAGGTAAGGGACGCCGGTCCGGTCGAGCCGCGGGACATCTGCGCCCCGGATCGGTCTAAACCGCGGCGCCGGCTGTCCACCAGGCGGCGCACTACGTCATGGGGATCGTCCACGGAGAAGCCGGCTACCTGCCCGACTTCTTGGACTACTTCTCCACCAAGTTCCCAGCGGCTCCCGTCAAGATGGAAATACTGGGAAAGAAGGACATCGAAACCACCACCATGGCCAACTTCTACTCTCAGGTCAGCGCCGCGCGGCGGAGACGTCCCTCTCAGGACGATGCGTCTTCGGCTATTACGACCGGCTTGTAGACGAGAGCGAGGCCCGCCTGCCTGCGGGGGGCGTCGGGGAGTTTAAGCTCTCCGGTGCCCGTGTTTTCTTTCTCATGAAACATTCAGCGTGCGTTTTTCTGTTCGTCTTCGCGTCCTCAAATGTCCTCCGTCTTCGCACGTCTCTGAATAAATGGAGACGGCGAGGGGGACGAAGCCTCCAGGTGGAGTTCCTCCTGCGCTGACCTGCGCTCCCTGAGCTGTCCCTTTAAGAGTGGCGTTCCCTGCAGGGGTAGCGTCACTGTCCGCTGGACTTTTTTTCCTTCTAGCTCTCAGCAATGACCTTGAGGCACACACACACACACACGCACACAGATACGCACAAACACACACACACACGTGAGCAGTGCAGGTGTGCGTACACACAGATGGATTTCTCTCACACATTTCCTCTCCCTCCTTTTTGCGCCTCCCGCCTCTGTGTTGGGCTTTCATCCTTTCTTTCATCCCTCCATTCTTTGCTTGGTGTAGCTTAGAGAGAGAGAGAGAGAGAGATCACACGCAGGCCTCGTGTCTGTCGCATGTATTGTAATGGATAACAAGGTGTGTGTGTGTGTGTGTGTGTGTGTGTGTTCCTCCTCATTTCTGCCTTACTGTCAAATGATGACTCATCGCAGGCGAGCAGCCTACACGCACACGCTAAGCTAAGCACACAACATGCAACAAGTTACGCACACGCGCACACACACACACACACACACTATCTGTGTGATGTTGTGTTTGTTTGTTTGTTGTTATTTGTGTGTTTTTTAATCGCTTGGCGTGTCGACGCTGACGGCGCGGCGGCGTTGTGTTGTGTTTCCCGCCGTCGCCGCAGGTGAAGAGGACCTACAGCAACGGCACCTACAGAGCCGGCGCCATGAGGCAGATCAGCCTGGTGGGCGCCGTGGACGAGGAGGTCGGCGACTATTTCCCCGAGTTCCTCGGCATGCTGGGAGAGTCGCCCTTCCTGAAGGTGAGCGAGGACAGGATGGATGGGCGGTGGCGTTAATCGGCCCGACATCAAAGGAGGACGCGTCTCCTCCTCCTCCTCCTCCTCCTCCTGCGGCGCGAGGAGCCGGTCGTTGGCTTCGTCCGTGTTGGGCGGCGGCGGTTTTCTCGTCGCACAATTCTTCTTACGCTGAAAGAAATGAAACGCTCGCCGACGCCGTTGACCGGCTTCGCCCTCTCCTCTGTCGCCGCGGCTACAGCGGACTCTGCCGTGGGGGACGCTCTCCAGCCTGAGGCTGATGAATCCCACGGAGAGCGACGACGGTCCCATCATGTGGGTCAGGCCCGGAGAGCAGATGATACCCGTCGCCGACATTCCAAAGTCCCCCTTCAAAAGGAGACGGTGAGTCTCCGAAGGGTTAAACGCGTTTATGTCTGCTAATCCAGTCGTGGAGAGCCAGAGAGGAGACGTGTCCTCGCCCCCCCCCGTCCCCGTCCCGCTGCAGGTCCACCAACGAGGTGAGGAACCTGCTGCAGTCGCTGCCCAGGACCAGCGAGCCCAGAGAGCTGCTGTTCGAGGACCGGACCCGGGCCCACGCCGACCACATCGGGCAGGGCTTCGAACGCGAGACCACGGCCGCCGTGGGGGTCCTGAAGGCCGTGCGGTCCGGAGAAAGGTGGGCAAAGCGGGACGCGTGGGGTTCTGCTCAGGAGCCGGATCCCGTTTCATCTCTCTCGCTCTGCCCCCCCCCGACCCCCTCCCTCGCTCTCAGCTCGGAGCCGCCTCGCGTTACCAAAGACGTCGTGTGTTTCCATGCCGGTGATTTCCCTCATGTGGTTCAGAGGCTGCAGCTGGACCTCCACGAACCTCCACTGTCTCAGGTGTCGCGTCACACACACACACAGGCACACGCGCACGCACACGCACGCACACGCACGCACACACACGCACACACGCACACGCACGCACGCACACACACGCACACACACACACACGCACACACGCACACACACACACACACACACACACACACGCGCACACACACAAACACGCACACACGCACACACGCACACACACACACACACACGCACACACACACACGCACACACACACACACGCGCACACACGCACACACACGCACACACACACGCGCACACACACACACACACACGCACGCACACACACACGCACACACACACGCACACACACATACGCACGCACACACGCACACACACACACAGGCACACACACACGCACACACACACACGCACACGTGTACATTTATTTATGTGTGTGCGTAAATAAACACACACGCGCATGCCTTCGTCCCAAGTGTTGCACTGATAAGTTGTAGTTCACGTCATCTGATGTTGGATGCTGCCGTCTGGTGGAGAAACGTTGAACTGCAATTAGTCAGAGCAATTCTTTAACTTTATTTTATCAGGATTAATAAAATATTTGTATTTTATTTTACCCAGTATTGATTCTGCTTTGCAGGCGAATTCCAAATGCATATAGAATAAATAAACAATAAAAGTTGATCAGTTTTGAAAAGCAGTGATGAACGACTGACTTAGCTACGGAGCAGCTAAAGGAATGTCTGAACAAAATGTAGAGTTCACTTTAAAATTCTTCTGTCAAGCTAAAACTGATATTTTGTTTCGACGTGCCCCCCCTATCGGACCCCCCCCCCCCTCCCCGCAGTGCGTGCAGTGGGTGGATGATGCCAAACTAAACCAGCTGCGCCGCGAAGGCATCCGCTACGCCCGCATCCGCCTCTGCCACGACGACGTCTACTTCATCCCTCGCAACGTGGTCCACCAGTTCAAGACGGTGTCGTCCGTCTGCAGCCTGGCGTGGCACGTGCGCTTAAGACAGTACCACCAGGGGGCGGCGGAGGGGGAGGAGGAGGAGGGAGAGGAGGAGGAGGAGGAGGAGGAGGAAAGGCTTTCGGTTCACGAGGGCGGCGAGGCAGGAAACGGGACGTTGCCATCGAGACAGGAAGAACGACGTTCTCCTCTCTCGTCTCGGCTCGCCGCTCCCTCTGCGGACGCCGACGAGAGCGGCGACAGAGAGAGGGAGGAGCCGAAGGAAGGAAGGAAACCCAAACGGGAAGGTTCGCCTCCTCCTAGAGGGAAACCAGAACCTCCAGCGCCGCCTGTCTGCAAGAACAAATCGCCGTCGGCTCACCCTCCTCATCGGGACGCAAAGCCCAAAGCGGCATCGTCCAAGCACCTTCATCACCACCGCAGCAGAGGCTCCGCCTCTTCGGCCGTGACTCCTCATCGCTCCTCATCCTCTGCCTCCTCGCCGTCGTCTGCTCGGCCCACGCCGCCGTCTGTCTCGACGACGGCCGTGTCCTCCCTGGCCAGTCCAAAGATTGCCGTGGACACGCCCCCCACCTTCTCTCCTCCCGCCGCGTCCATGACGACGGAGCGTCCTCCTGCTTTTAAGTCGACTCGCCCGAGAGACTCCTTCGCTTCGGACGTCTGGCCGCCGCGCGGCTCGTCCTCCGCGGACGTACAAACGCACGAGAAATGGACTCGCTGCGTCGACTCCCGGGCGCCGCCAGACGCCGGGAGGCGGGGCATGTACATGCAGCAATACACGCCCCAGCGTCTCTCGCCGCCGAACCCCCCTCACATGCTCCCCCCCTCTTTCCCCACTCTCCCGCCACACTCCCACCTCCCCCCGAACCCCTCCCCCCCCGCGCAGGCGCAGAGTATGAACTCCTTCCTGGGTCAGAGCGTGCCGCCTCACCTTTTCCCGCCGCGCCAGCCGAGCTTCTCGCAGTCGCAGCCTTACTACCAGCCGAGCCCCCTCCCCCCCCACCTGCCACGCCACCACCAGTACATGGTGGGGCCGCACGCCAAGGCCTTCTTCCCTCCCCAGCCTCCTCGCTTCCCCCCCCACCACTACTTCCTGTCTCAACCGCCCGGCCCTTACCCGCTGCGACCGCAGTACCAAGCGCCGGCGCCGGCCCCGCCCTTCCCTCGGCCGCCGCTTCCCCCGTGCTCCTCCTCGCCGCCTCCACCTCCCCCTCCCTCTCTGCCGCCTCCCCCCCAGCCCTCTCCTCCCGCCCTCCCTCCTCCCTCGACGCACGAAGAGGAGCAGAGACACATTTTGTAGTTTTTGTACATAAGGAAGCTTTTATTTCGCTCGATGTCGTAAAACGATGTAAAAAAGGAAGGACGACGTCGGCGTTGGATTTAATCCCCCCCCCCCCGACATTTTGGTCCGGCTGGTTCAGATTGAACCCACGCTTCTGTTTTTAATCGGGTTGAGAATGAATTACATTTCTTCATGATTGACTTTGTGCTTCACGTATTTATAAAAGAGCTCAAAATTTTGGCCTCTTTTTTAAACTTGCTTCCATTTCGTGTTCGTTTGTGCCCAAAACTGTTTCTGGAATAACAATGGGTCAAATGTCTTATTATACAATGCACTAATATATTGACTCGACATATATATATATATATATATAGTATTGACGCATCTCAGTCAATAAGATGACGTACTTGAGCGATAACGCTCTGCAATAATCTGCTGAATTTAAATTAAATTAATTTCCCTGTTATTTATATGTTGAAAAGATTCACTCGTATTTTTATTCTGATTTCAGAAGCTACTCGTCGTCGCTAACATCCCATCGAATCGTGTTTACTGTGTGTTTCACAAGTGTCGGCTAATCCACATGTCGATTAGAACTCCGTAAAGTAAACTACATTTTTATAGCAAAAGAAAATTCAATTTTGGTAAAGTTGATATTGGTGGAAATGTTTAATGAATTATCAACTATTTCAGGTTCTTCAAAGATTATTACACGAATCATTCAATTCTCAGCACTTTTTTTTAATTCGCTTAATCCTGTTTTGCTCCAGTATCCTGTCTTAAATGTTTTATTAATCAACCAGCAACTGGAGTGACGTTAAATTAATAAATGATTAACTCTGTTTCTCCAATCGATGAATACCAGATTTTAGATTTCTCTGCTCTTCTGCCTCAGTGGTGGATTTTTGATCTTGAGGAAATTAATGTATTGATTTTAATCTCAATATTGGGAGTCAGGCTCCCTTGCTTAATGTAGCCCATGAGGTCTCCCCAGTGCCTGCCCTCAACTGTGAACTACTAAACGGTCCGGAACCATAATCGAGAGAGTTTTTACTCCTTTATTTTTCTTGCCGTCACTGGAAATGAATGTTTTCCAAATATCTGCCATCTAAAAACAAAGTCTTCAGAGGCTGCCATTGTTTTCACCAGAGTTCCTTTCTCTTTTTTTTAAACTGTCAGCACCGTAGTATACATATGAAGTTTTGTAAAGAGGAAAAGAACACTTGCAGTGTCATTTCTACTTTAAATACGAGCCTAGCTAATAAAAGGTTCTGTCGTTTGGCGAGGTTTTGCGTTCGAGTTCGTGCTTTCTGGTCTGCTGATGTTCTCTGGAGTCGCCGGTGATGCAGCCCCAAAACCATTTCTCAGAGTCCAACGAATCCAGTTTTCTGAACACTTTTAATAATTCATCGAGGCATTGACACATTTTGGCCACTAGGGAGCAGCGGAGAGCCTGAAAGACAAAACTGTGCTCAGTCCCGCACAGCAGGAATGCCAGAGGTCAGCTGACCTTTTGCAGAGGAGTGGGGGGGGAGTGGGGGGGGTGTTTTAGAGTGAAAATCCTCCTTCAAACTGCGTGAGTGTTATCAGAGAGACGCGCACTCTGAGCTGGGAAATAAATGCAGGCCGGACTTTTCTATTCTTATTGGGAATGTTCTTATTCTCTGATACTCGACACCCAACCAGATACTCTTTTATGTTTATCAGTTAATTCATAAAAGCAACTGTAAATGACAAACGCAGTGCGAAACGCACAACGTGTCTAAAGACTTCAGAAATAGATGTTTAATTATAGACGCAGCCTTTGCGGGCCCTGCCGGTACCTGAGATAAGTGCCTGATGATGTTGGCGTGTGTTCAGGAATCAAGCTCAGCTCCAGCGGAGCCCGTCTGAGAGGCTGCTATTCCACATTGTTTCTGCATGCTTGTGGTCTGTCGCAGCTCGATAACTTATCCAAGGCGGTACAAGAATACTCCGATTTGTCTCTTTGATGGCGACGCCCGTTGACGTTGTCAGCGCCCGACTGGGAGTCCAGCTTTCACGCCGCGAGGCCTCGTGGAAGTAAAGTCGAGTCTTTGTGCTTCGAGTCATTTCCATCCAGACTCTCGGTTCCTCTGGCGAGGACGGCAGCAGGAAATAGAGCCGTTTATTTGCTCTTTTATAATTAAAGGCAAGACATAAAAAAACCCAAAACATGAATACTTATAAATGCAGAGTTTTCCTCGTAACTATGTTTCGTGTTGTGAACCGTACAAATGTACACGATTAGCATCACAAAGACATTTCGTATCAATATGTCACCCACAGGTCATTATTATATAGAAACCATTTATTCTTTTCCTTTTCTTACAAGACATGCATTAACTACCAAATACTTTTGATGTTTAAAAAACACCCTGGTCTTCTCATTTATTTTTTTTACATAGTGCAAAATAACGCAAAGAATGTATTTGAAATATTCGGAAACAAAAGCGAGATCTCACGAGCTCCATCTCGTCCTGACGTCCCTGTAATTCAGGAGACGCACGTCGGGGGTTCGTTTCTCGTGATTCGGGGGGGGGGGGGCATGTGGTCCTTTGCGTGATTTACAAGATACAAAAGCCACTTTGTGCGGACGGAGGGTGCAGCCAGGGGGGGGGGGGGGGACACACACACAAGAATCACAAGTTGCTCCCGGATGCTTTTGTGACCTCAGACAGTTAGAAACTCTTGAACCGCCGGAAGTCGAAGCGTCTTTAAGCCACATAATATCTACGGCGTGTGTAAATGTACCTTCCATTATTCTGGTACCAAAGGAATGATAGTTACGCTTACGTCACTCTACGAAAGGACACGATTCACCGAGTATTGATTCAGAGAGCAGCTTATATACAGCGGAAACAAACGCCGGACGCGTTCAGATCGAACCCAAAGCGAACGCCCGATTCCTCCGGTGCGTTTCACAGTAGTCTTAAAACGTAGACGCCTGCTCTCTTTTAAAAGTCGATTTGGACAGACGAGCCCTCGTGAAGCCCTCACAGCCGATTCTACTGATCGTACTTTTAGTTTCATTCTGAAAACGATTTCTTTCGGGTCTCAAAGAACCGATCGATCTTCGGCAAATCGTGACGCGGCGATTGTTCAGGCCTCTCTCCTCTCGGGGAAGATGTTCAGCCCCAGCTCCACCAGCGCTCCCAGCAGCACGGTCCACAGCGGCACGCACACGAACGTCAGCTTCACGTCCGCCAGCTCGTCCAGCTTGGCGCACAGCGTCAGGCAGAAGCCCAGCTTGAGCAGCATGGCCGTCAGGTACCAGGCCCGGAGACGCAGGTCCGGGGAGCCGTTGCGTGGGTCGTAGCCGGGCTTGCAATGCCCGGCCATTTTGATGGCGAGCATGAGGATGAGGATGCCATCGAAGACCCAGACGGGAAGGAAGATGAGGAACCAATTCCACGTCACCTGCAGGGAGGGGCAGGGGAATATTTTTGCTAATCCATGGAGCATCTTGGGTGAGCAGCTAATAATGACATTTACAGATTCTACCTTTCCGTCCAGCTTGAGTACCAACATGATGAGGAAGACCAGGGTGAAGACCCAGGTCAACAGAACCCTCTGAGCCAGAGACATCCCGCTGATTCCGGGTCAGGTCAGACGAGGAAAGGCTGGAGACGACAACCGATCAGGCGCTTTAACGTGATACACGTTTAAAATCACCGCCATAAGAACCCAGACGTTTAGGAGCGAGAGGAAGATGGAATAGCTGCTAAAGGCGGCTTAAAACGTGGCTCAGTTGCGCATATGAAACAACAACAAGCCGCTCGAGATAGCTTCGTCTGTTAGCTCGTGCTAAAGTGACAGCTAGCTTTCGAGGATCAATAGCGTTTAGCTTGTGCTCATTTGTTTTGATGCCGACTTACGTCACTGTATTTTAAACCGATGTCCGCCATGTTCGTCTCTCCTCACGCCACGACCGTTATTTAACATGATTATTGGCGGACGTGCCCATTTTTCCCCCCCCCGATAACAAGCGGGTTTCGGGGGTCCGTTATCTCTGTTCGGCCCCACCCACACCCGAAGCCGATTGGTCCTTGTTTTACTACGTCACGTCTGTTTAGGTTCGTCTTCCTGGAGGCTAACCGTAATGGTTTAATAAAAGCGCAACATCCTTGTAAGTTTTCCCTGCGGTGGGTTTTAGCGTCCACTCGACGCGGGTAAAGGCGCTCTCTGTTGCCGTCGATAAACCCCATTTGTGAGCGAGTTACAGAGAAACCGCCATGATGTCATAATGCTGGATACAAAAATAGAGGTGCGCGTTTATGCGGTGCTTTACGGGCCGGAGCCGAAGTGGTATTTTTTTTTTTACGGTGCGGGTGCGAGACGAGACGAAAGGGAAAAAGCGACGGCTTCAGACGCCACTCAGCATCGCTCGGTCTCCCCGCAGAGGTCGGGTCACTCCTTACGGCGCCGGTGGCGATTTGAACGCACCGTTTTATCTGAGTCCGTGAGGGGACTCGGAGCCGCCGGGGAAAGGTAGGCTTTGCACGGCGTTTGTTTGAGATTCCCAGGGTCCGCTGTGAGGGGCGCTCTTTGTGCCTGCCGCCGGTCGCTTAGCTAGCTATGTAGCATGATGCGAGCTAGCAGGAGGAGGAGGAGGAGGAGATAAAAATAAAAATGAAGGCGAACCGTGGGGAACGGAAACACCGTGGCTCCACTTTACGGAGCGGAGGAGAGGCTAGCTGCGGGACTAGCTGCCCGTTAACTCCTACGCGGGTCGTGTCCTTGTGTGGAGTAAAAACACGCAAAAACACGGCGGCGTTCCCGCCGCGTTCTTCACGGGTGAAATATTAATGACGTAGTTTACATTAATACCATAACCTCGTCATACTTCATTTAACTTTGATTTTCTACTTTGGCATTCCTGGTTTATTCTTATTCCACTAAAGCGCATCTGTTGCTGCAGCTAGCCGGCTGCTAGTCCTGCTACGGGGAGCGCTTCTAACCGGATTATCTATCGAGCTACATCCAAAGCAGAAATCTGCACTAATTTAACACGAATCGCGTCTGATGGTGTTTTTATGTGGATCCACCGGATCTATCTGCGAACGCTGAAGGTGCTGCTTGGGAAGGCTTCTCTGAATGAACCTTTTAAAGCAGAACTAAACGCGGATTCCCTTTAAGTGTCCGTGCGAGACGAGCAGATCTGACTTCACTGGCGTGACAAAACGCTGACGTCAGCAGAACTGAGACTGCAGTCTCGCCTGCTGCTGGGTTTTTAGCTTGTCAATGAGAACCCTGCAGGTGCCCTTGAGCAAGGCACTTAAATGCAGTTTGCAAACAGGTATTTTGCTATTAGCGGAACAAAATCACGGCTGCGGTGCGTGTTGACGAGGCCGACGGCGTGTCACACCCACCCGGGATTCTCCGAGCACACACGCGCACACGCACGCACACACACACACACTGGGAGTGGGACTTCATGCCGTACGAGCCTGTCTATGAAGCTCGTTCGGTATGTACACGCCTGTCTCTTTTTGTTTTGGCAGTGCTTTTGAACTCGAGGTCGCCTGTTTGTTGTTTCTGGTGTGTTTTTATCTGCAGAGCCGCGTTCTCAGAGTGTGTGTGTGTGTGTGTGTGTGTGTGTGTGTGAGTGATGGTTGCATCCACAGGCTCGGACCGCCGCGGCCCGTCCTCCTTTTTTTAATATTCCATCACGCCATCCGTCTCTTCCTCCCGCCGGCTGCCTCCCTGAGGAGGTCGCCGGCGATGCGGCCGTGTGCTTTGTGCCGCTCGGTTACTGGTGACGTCATCAGCTGCAACGGCGTTGCGTCACACACACACACACACACACACACACCGTCTTTTGTCAGAGCAGCGTAATTAGCTGCGGGGGGGGGGGCGTAGGCCGCAGAAACGTAGAAAGGTCGAGCGGCGTTCTGCTGAAGCGCCGCCCGAGACGAGAGCCTGCGTCATAGAGCGCACGCACACACACACGCACGCACACACACACACACACACACGCACGCGCACACACTGCTGTCGTGTGATCGTCCCAGGCCTCCGCCTTGACCCGTTGTCTCTGTTTTCCTTCTCCAGTTGAGGTTGTGAGGACGAAGCCCCAGCCATCTGGAGGGCCTGAGCAGAGGTGAGTCTCTCACACACGCACACGCACACACACACACACACACGCACACACCAGTGACCGTGCACGGGCAGTAACAGCAGTTCAATAGAGCTGCTTATTATGTTTGCAGAGCGTTCTCCCCGCTCTGGGGGGGGGGGGGGGGGGGGACGCTCATGCACTTTGTTTTTCTCTTCCGTGCGCTGGAGTGGAGCCGGTTGAGTCTATATTTGTGCGTCTCGTCTGTGGCCGACGGCTTCCTGTCGCACAAACCCTCCCACAGCCGAGGATCCTCCGGCTTCCTGACGGCAGTTTGTCCGTTTTCACACGTTGACGAGTAAAACTCAAACCGATCCGCTTCAGACGCTGGAATACTTACGATGGGGGCCGAGACGAACGATTTATTCGTTGCGTGATGATGAAGGTCGTTCTGACTTCCCTTTGATGCCCGATTATTACAGGCTGTCTGCGTTTTGTTTCCTTTTCATTTATATTAATTTCAGATTTGTCTCTACGATCGAGCGAAGGTCTGCGATTCGCCCGACACGACGGAAAAACGCGATCCGCGCTCGCTGACGGAATCCCACCCGACACCTCCGACCCCTCGACACCGGCCACAGGCGTTCGACCTTACCTAAAAGCGCCCCCCCCCTTCAGCCCCGCTCGGGGGGACGTAACCTGGCACCCTTAATGGAACATAAAGCGCCGGGAGAGGGACGGAGCGGCTAGCGTTACACGTCACGAGTCACTGGACTCGCGGGGGAAGTCGATCGGCGGCGTCCTCCACTGAAATCTTTCTGTCCTCTTAAATTACTCTCCTATTTCGTAATTTGATACGGATCTGTGCCGGAGGAGTTTCCTTTCATGCTCGGTTTCCATCTGAACTTTACTGACCGCCGCTTTCAGGTTTTTTTTTTGAGGTCATGTAATCAGCGTGTGGATAAAGTGAGATTTGCCTGAAAGGAACTGAGAGAGGAGGCGTTCAGATGTTTTCAGGTCAAAATGGGACGCAAACCAATTCCGTAAATGCATGTAGGTGGCGCTAATTAGTAGCGCTTTCACTTTAAAAGGAAGAAAATGCCGTTTTTAGAACTTAAAATAGATTAAGAATGGAAAAAGAAGTGTTTGCGTTCATCGCGGAGAGAGAGAGAGAGAGAGAGAGAGAGAGAGAGAGAGGTGAAGTTAATTACGTAGCATGTTGAGTCGTCAGCAAACGCAGGATTGCCACACGGACCCGTGCTTAAGAGACTAAACGAACTCGCCACGCCCCGACTCAACGCTGCCTCGTCTGGTTTTGTGTTTGCACAACGCACAAACGCAGACACGCATCGGCGTGCGGCGTGACTCGCTCTGCTCCGGACGCCGGGGTTTTCATTTCTCCCAGCGTACCCCGAAGGCAGCGCGGAGGTTACTGGAAAGTCGCCAGTAGTCGAACAATATTTGCTTTTAGTAAAAAAAAACTGGCTGTACTCGAAGTATTTCCATTTCACGCCGCTGCTTGTAAATAGTCTCCCTCATCCAGACAATCTTTTTGGTTTTTTTAAATTGCTTTTTTGCTTCGTCATATTTGTCTGGCAGCTTTCATGCTTTTCAGCTCAGACCCTTCATGTCCGTGGAAAACTGTTTTTTCCCCAAAATGTCTGCCTTTGGATGTGGATTTCTCTGATCGAGGATAAAGTCTTTCTTTATGGATGAGGAACACGACCCTGGATAGATAAATAAATGTTTAAAAATGCTAGTCTTAGCTGTGAAATGCCTCAAAGCGTGAAAATACCCTCCTTTTTTTTTCTGAGGTCAGGAAGCCTTGACCTTTTGGGGATGAGTTCTTCCTCACTGGGCGCTGATGCTACACATTGTGACCTAGATAGTCCTCTCTCTCTCTCTCTCTCTCTCTCTCTCTCTCTCTCTCTCTCTCTCTCTCTCTCTCTCTCTATCAAGCCGCAGCGTATTTTAGGAATGCTGAATGCGCGGCTTGTTAGGAAGGAACTTGCAGCCTATTTGTTGCTCAAATAACGACGGAGGGATTTTCAGGGGTTAAACGGAGAGGAAATGCCTGTTTTTCTTATCTCTTCACAGTGAAGTGAAGTGAATGGGGGGGGGGGGGGGCTGCTAGTTCCAAACAGAGCCAAGACACCGCTGATGACTGGGCGGCTCCCTCTCTCTGGCTAATGTCTGTCTTTATTGTCTTTGTCGGCTTCTTTCACGGAAGAACACTTTCGGAGAGATCTTTGTATTCGTAGACTTTCTTCTTGTGGCTAAAAATGTCTCTTGCCTTGTTGGGCCAAAGCATGCGCACGCACACACGCACGCACACACGCACGCACACACGCATGCACACGTTTAATTCCCGAGGCGTGGCGGCGGCTACGTAATCGCCGGCGTCCGTCTGTTAGCGAGAAAACGGAAAAAGTTCTGGACGCATCTCGATGACGTTTTCAGGAAATGTTGGGAATGTTACCAGGAAAGGATCTGGGGGGGGGGGGGGTAGTTTATGCCCCCTCCCCTCCCTTCCTGCGTCATTAGCAGCCAATGCAACAGCAGGTATATAGACGCCCCCCCCTCCCTCCCAGTCCTTTACGCCGCTGTCTCTCTCTCTCTCTCTCTCTGTTCCCAGTCTAAGATGCCCTCGGCCAGGAGAACGGGAATGTAAATGGCTTCCAAAGTAAAGGATGCTGTGGTGTGGTACCAGAAGAAGGTAAGACCACGCCCGCTTCCGGCGAGCTAAAGGCTGCGGCGCCTTTTTCTGCATCGGTTGGTTTGTTCCCTCTTAATAATTCATAATCCGAGAGACGCTTTCAGCGTTTGTTGTTGCGTATTCTGAGTTAAAGATCCGCTTTCATGAGCCGTGCAGTTTATTGTTATTTAATAAGCACCGATGACTAAAGGGGACCCCTTAAGACATCTTAAGTAACCTCCCGTCATCACGATGGACATAAAACAAATGTTTGTGTTTGGTTTTTTTATTTTGTGATGAAGATGAGCTGCTCCAGGTTTCCTAGACGTTCGTAAAAAGTAACTTTAAGGTCGTCCCTCAACCTTCGACTTCGGCCCGGCGTCGTGTGTCGTCTTGTTCCGTGGTCTCGGATATCGGATCCTCCTCTGAACCGGAGCGCCGCCCCCCCCCCCCCCCCACTGCTCTCATCTTACCGCCGTCTGTCCTCACAAACCCACCCGCCAGTCTGCTCAACTTTCCTCTCGTCTCCACGTCTTTCTTTTTCCTCTTTCTTCCGGCCGTCGGGTCGTCGTTCCGCTCCGATCTGCTGCTGCTTCCACCCGGCGGATGAAGAAGTCGCTGGTTTCGCTGACGATGACTCACGTCTGCAAACGCACGTTTAGTTTGCACGAGAAACACGGTTATTAGTAGCAAGTGGCAGCTCGCCTCCTTATTTTGGTTTCCTAAATTCTCTTAAAAGGTTTTAATACGCTCGAGATTATTCTAAGACGCCGGGCTTTAGATAAGTCGGTGGTTTGTTTTGTGCAGAAGTTCGCCGGGGACGACAGACGCTGAGTCAGGAGTGAGAGGAGTCATTTCTAGGGAGCCGGGTCACGCCTGCGAGCCTGCGAGTCGGCCCCGTGGGCATTCTGATCGCGTCACGGCCCGACCGAGACGTCGCGTTTTCATTAGAGACGATAAAAACACGCACAAAAAGTGTGTTCGCTTTGAACAGTCGGACGTCATCGGCTTTAAAAGAAGAAGAAGAAGAAGACGAAGAAGAAGAAGAAGACGCCGCCGGCTGCTCTGACCCCGGGAGCGCTTGTTTCGTGCGTTTCTGTGTTTCCAGTTCAGATAGCTGGACAAAGTGGAAATCTGTCATTCACATGGATCAGTCCTCTCTGACACACACACACACACACACACACACACACACACAGGCCTATTGATCGCTGTAACGGTTGAGCTGTATTCCTATCCCCCCCCCCCCCCCCCCACGTACATGTGAGATAATTACAAACGCTGTCTGGCTGTGCTCCGGGCTGCTGGACCGGTTCTTCTGCTTTAATGTCGACCACAAATAAAAGTCCAGACAGAAGAATACGGCAAACCGTAAAGTTCTTTTTTTTTTTCTACCTTGTGGTTCTAGTCTGTTTACATTCAGGCAAACGGTTCCAGGAAGAACATCGATCTGTCTGGTATCTTCATCATCATCATCTTCGTCGCTCGCCGTTATCAATGTGAACGTCGTCGCGTCTACAGAAACCTTTATTGCTCCGGATCGGTTTTAGTTGAGGAGACATGCCTGTCTGCTCTGCGCTCTGATTGGTGCGTCCGGCTCCGTGACCTCATCGATCCGCTCCTCCTCTTCCTCCCCCCAGATTGGCGCCTACGACCAGCAGATTTGGGAGAAATCAGTGGAGCAGCGAGAGATAAAGGTGAGTTTGTTTTTATTTACTGGACACGCCCATTTCCCCCCTTTGCTTTCTGCCCTCGGCGCTGGGCGTCGCCCTCGGCGCTGGGCGTCGCCCGCCCGGCTTTCCTCTCTTCATGTCCGTCTCATCCCTTCTTCTTCTTCATCCATCTTTTCCTCCTTTTCCCTACAGCTTATTTCTCTGGTGAGTACACGGCGGCTGGGGGGTGGGGGTGGGGGGGGGGGGCGTCCCTCTTGTTTGCCCCACAGTGCACGCCTCTCACCCACGCTGCAGACTGCTAGGCTGTGATTGGTTGGTTTAATGGCTCGGTCTAGTTGCCGTGTCGGTTCCTGGTGTTTATATTAACCCCACGCTGTAGCGACACTGCCCCCCCCCCCCCACACACACACACACACTGGTAGAGAGGAGGGCGTGACTCCAGAGGAAGCCGCTCGCCGTTTGACTTTGTTTTTAAGGAGGTGCAGCCGCTCCTTTATGTTGGTAACCTTTTTTTTTTTTTTAGACGCAGACATCATACCAATCGATCGATATACGGGTCACACCGGTCGGTTGCACGGCAACGTCGTAAATGGGAGTTTATGAAGATACGAGTCTACGGATAGCTCAGAGATTGTAGTCTGCTGCGGTAAATCTACTCCCAAAAGGAAGCTATTGATCTGCTCCTTCTAGACGCGCACGCACACGCACACGCACACACACGCGCACACACACACGCACACGCACACGCATGCAGCGTATTCACTGATTGGTGAAAGATGAGGGCCTCCATCGAGCTTCCTGATAATAGAACCTTTATGTAAATATAATCATTTGAATGGCTGTTGAAGTGTTTGCCCGGTCACCATAGTAACTCGGATTGTTGTATTGATCTCTCTCACACACACGCACGCACACACACACACACCGAGCACGGCTCTGAAATGTTCATTTATTGTTTCTCGTACATGTTTATGTGAATTTTATGATCGGCAAAGGTCGCTAAAGTTTATGTGCAGTTTGTTGTCACAGCTGGCAGAGCCGCCCCCCCCCCCCACACACACACACACATTGTGCAGTAAGAGGAAGTGAACGGCCGCCACGTGGAACCCTGAATCCCGGGGTCATGACCCCCAACGGGGATGAATGACGCTGCTTTAAGGTCATTCAAGGACGTTTTGCTGGATTCTTGAACTTAAACGTTGTTTTTTTTTGTTTGTTTTTTGCCTGATTGGCCTGAAAACATCAAATGAATTTCCTGCAGCCTGAATCTGTGTGAGCCTGAAAGCACGGTGTGTGTGCGCGTGTGCGTGTGTGCGCGCGCGCGTGTAGAACGACCCTTTCATTCCTCCGGCGTTGACTCTGGGACTTCGATGTGACTCTCCAGGGCTTGAGGAACAAACCGAAGAAGACCGGACACGTCAAGCCGGACCTGATCGACGTGGACTTGGTCAGAGGTGAGGCCAGCGTCGCTCGCGGGTGAACGAGGGAAGCCGGAGGTTTCACTGAAGGAGTCTTCACCCCCCCACCCCCCCCCTGCAGGCTCAGCGTTTGCCAAGGCCAAGCCGGAGAGCCCGTGGACGTCGCTGACCAGGAAGGGCATCGTCAGAGTCGTCTTCTTCCCCTTCTTTTACCGATGGTGGATCCAGGTCACCTCCAGAGCCATCTTCCTGCTCCTGCTGGCGCTCTACCTGCTGCAAGGTGGGCGGAAGCGGACTAAACGTCGGCCGTGTCGGAACGATAGCGCAGTAAAAGCTTGATTCTGCCCCCCCCCCCCCCCCAGTGGCGGCGGCGGCCCTGTACGCCACCATCCTTCAGCCTCATGGGGTACCGGCCACTGAGGTGTTCGGAGCCATCTGGCTCATGCTGCTGCTCGGCACCGTCCACTGCCAGATCGTCTCCACCCGGACCCCGAAACACGCCTCCAGCAGCGGGGGGAGGAGACGCAGGTAAGGGGGGGGTAAAGTTATCCAATGAGAGCAGACTAAGGACGAGGGCGGGACATTTGTGGGGACGAATCGGCACGTCTCTTTGCTCTTTGCTTTGTGCCGGCTTCTTTCACCGAGAACCCGATGGAAGCGTTTTTATCATGGAGATAAAGTCCATCGAGAGCGATCAATATCTGTATCGGACGATTGGAACGCCAGCTAAACGCTTCAGGACGCGTCTCCACGATAGATCGGCGTCTCTGAAAGTAACAAAGTCGATGCTTTACTTTCTTCAGCTTGAGATTTTCTTTCTGTTCATTTCCAGACTCTGAGGAAGAAACTTGGACCGTCCCTGCGATCGGGGGAGGGGGAGGGGGGGGGGTTAAGGTGTTTGCTCGATTCTCTTTCACCGCCGTCTGAGTTTCTCTGGGGAAAAAACAAAAAGAGGAAATCGTTCCCAAGAAGTTTCAGAAGTTTTTATTTCCCATTTCTTTACTTTCTGGCTTTTTGGCGTATAAACTAAATTCAGTCAAATGTTCATGGAGAAATTCTGCAGACAGTTTGAAATGTGATAATTAATTATTACATCTCTTTATAAAATAAGGACATAACTATTTAGTTTTTACAGTTTTATTCTACTCGCATGAACGCTGGACGATAAACGTCTTTAGATTTGAAATTGTGATTCTATTTAAAATGATTATTCAATTTGTCTCATCCTGTGAGGAAACGCGGTCGAGTTCTGGTCGGACTCTCCGGGTCGTTCCTCGTCTCCAGGTCCGCTCTCTGAGTCTCTCTCTCCATCCTTCTACTCTTTCCACACTGAAGGAAGTTGAGGAAAGCATCTCAGATGGAGGCGCATAGGGAAGGCGACGGGTCTAGCACTACCGATAACACACAGGAGGGGGCGCCACACTCCCACTCAGCCTGCACTACATACAGCCTGGGCGCGCTCTTCCAAGATTTCTGGCATGATATCTGTACAGCTGGGTGTGTATTGCGTTTCTCATCTTCCTCTTTGTGGGGGGGGGCTGGGTTTCAGGGGGGGGGGTTTCAGTGAGAACCCGATTAAAACGGCAAAACTAAATATTTTTATGATCCCGGTCTGGAGTTTCCTGAAGCCCAGCCTCGCCTCGGATCTGCCGTGACCTGAGTTGCTTCATCCAAACGTGTCATGTGACCCGTCCTTTGATCTAAACTGAACTCTATTGCCTTTAACGTCTTGCCTCTCCGTCGATCTACGTCCTTTTCCGTCCCCCCAGGTATAAGAAGTCCAAGCTGTCCATCGACAAGTCGACGGAGACGGACAACGGCTACGTGTCCCTGGACGGCCGGGTGACCAATCGCAGCAGCGAGGAGGGGCTCCAGCTCCGCGAGCAGCGATGCGATTCGCTGAACAGGGCCGACGAGGCGCGCTGGACCGCCCACGCCAAGCCGGCCCACGCGCCACGCGGCGGCGTCCCGGCGCCGGCGGCCGGCAGTAAGGTGATCGATCACGCACGGATGGACGTCATCGATCGCTTCGGACCCACAAAGTGTCTCTCGGGGGGTTTAGTTGATCCGTTCTGCGCTCTCAAGGAGCCGGTGTCCGACGAGGCGTCCAGCGAGGAGGACCCCGACGCGTCCTACGGCGCCCTCCGCAGGCGGGTTGAGAGAATGAACAATGACTGTACCCTCAGAAACCGCAAGAGCGGCCATCATTACAAGAAACACTACGGCGCGGAGGTAAAAGAAAAAACACGTCCGGCGTCACGGACCGACCCCAGAGCGCGGCTAACAAGCCCCTCCCACTCCGTCCCTCAGGACGTCCCCAAGTCCGGAGCCAGCTGCAGCTCCCGATGCTCCAGCCTGAGGACGCGCGACTCCGAGAGCGCCCGCCACGAGTCCGAGACGGAGGACCTGATGTGGGAGGACTTCCTGCACTGCGCCGAGTGCAGATCGTCCTGCAGCTCCGAGACGGGTCGGGAGACGAGACGAGGACCCGATCGACCCGATCGGTCCCTCGCCGGGTTGTTGTTGGAGACTAACTCCTCCTCTTTTACAGAGGGAGAAGGAGGAGCGACTCCTGCGTGTCCTCCTGCCAAGAAGGAGTTCAGGGACGACCCGTTTCACCAGGTGAGCCGAGTCGAGTGAGACGGGAAACCATTCAGAGTGGAGAAACAGCGTCCATGTTGTGTCTCCTCCTCCTCGTCCTCCTCCTCCCCCCTCAGGGTCACCTCCCCTGGCTGCACAGCTCCAACCCCGGTCTGGAGCGGGTGAGCGCCATCGTCTGGGAGGGGAACGAGTGCAAGAAGGCGGACATGTCGGTCCTGGAGATCAGCGGCATGATCATGAACAAAGTGAGTGTTTAAGCTGATGATGTCACCCCCTGCTTGATGATGTCACCCCCTGCTTGATGATGTCACCCCCTGCTTGATGATGTCACCCCCTGCTTGATGATGTCACCCCCTGCTTGATGATGTCATCCCCCTCTTACCTGCGCAGGTGAATCTCTTCACTCCCGGTATCGGCTACCAGGTCTTTGGGAATCTCGTCTCGGTGGCGCTCGGCCTCACGCCGTTCGCTTACAGGTACGGAATGAAAAGAGGAGAATGTGGAGGAAGAATAAAATAAAATAAAATAAGTTCCGTGTAGAATAAAGAGTCTCAGGTTTTTATAATCCGAACGTGAACGTTTCCCGTTCGACCCGCAGGCTGGCTCAGTCCTGCGACTTGGATCAGGTGACCACGCTGTCGGCCAATGAGCTGCTGTCCGTCGCGCTGGGAGGCGGCTCCGACTCGGACGCCTGGGTCGTCGCCATGGTGACGCTCAGCTTCCTGGTGCGCGTTTGCCTCATCTGGCTCTTCTTCTTCCTGCTCAGCGTGGCAGAGAGGACGTACAAGCAGGTCGGGGTCGGGGTCAGAGCCTTTTAGGGGGGGGGGGGGGGGGGGTCGGACCCGGACCCGGACCCGGTTTAGATTCCCGTCTCTCTGCTGATCTTTCAGAGGCTGCTCTTCGCCAAACTGTTCGGTCACCTGACTTCGGTCCGGAGAGCCAGGAAGTCCGAGGTTCCTCATTTCAGACTGAAGAAGGTTCAGAACATCAAGATGTGGCTGTCGCTGCGCTCCTACCTCAAGGTGCGTCTCCATGGCGACGCCGTGAGCGGCGCTCGCTCGCACGTGGCCGCGGCGTTCATGCGAGTTCTTTGTCCCTTTCCTTTGTTGTGTCTTCAGAGACGGGGTCCTCAGCGCTCGGTGGACGTCATCGTGTCCTCCGCCTTCCTGCTCACGCTGTCCGTCGTCTTCATCTGCTGCGCGCAGGTAGCAGCCGGTGGGCGGTGGCCCCGCCCTTCTGCTTGAAGCGATGGCTCAACCTGCGTCCTCCCTGTCCTCCCTGTCCTCCAGCTGCTGCACGTCCACGGGACCTTCCTGGACAGTCACTACAACTGGGAGCTGGTGATCTGGGGCTCCGGCCTGTCGCTGTTCCTGCTCCGCTTCGTCACGCTGGGCTCGGAGACCAGCAAGAAGTACAGCAACACGTCCATCCTGCTGACCGAGCAGGTGCGGCGCGCGTGTCCAGACCCCGCCCCCCCAGCCCCCCCCCCACGCTTGACCCCGCTGTGCCTGCTTCACAGATCAACCTCTACCTGAAGATGGAGAAGAAGCCAAACAAGAAGGAGGAGCTGACGCTGGTCAATAACGTCTTGAAACTGGCCACCAAACTCCTCAAGGTGTCGCCGACTGCCTGTTTCTGTCGCCGCGGCGATCTCTAATCTGCTTTGTAATCCCAGCCTGTCCTCTTCCTCTCCCCCCCCCCCCCCCTCCTCCAAGGAGTTGGACACTCCTTTCCGGCTGTACGGCCTGACGATGAACCCGCTGCTCTACAACATCACCCAGGTGGTCATCCTGTCCGCCGTGTCGGGGGTCATATCTGACCTGTTGGGATTCAACCTGAAGGTGAGACGCCGGGTCGCCGGTTAGCCGTTAGCTTGCTAGCTACAGTCCTTCATGAATCGTGTTTTTTTTATTTTTTATTGATGCTACTTCAGATCGGTTTTAACGCTTCTTAATTTCCGCCTCCCTGTCCACAGCTGTGGAAGATCAAATCGTGACAGTGACGGAAGAGGCGGACCGTTCTCACCGACATATCAGAGTGCTTTGACCTTCGACCTTCCCACACTTTGTGCAATTCACAAACTATTTATTTACCCGCTCAGTGTTTTTACGTAGGGTTTCATTTCAATTGTAGTTTGTTTAACTTTTGTGTTTCCGCGACGCGAATGGATGCTCTATTTTACCTGACAGCAAGCATAAGTTATTTGTTTTCATTGTCAATTTATTGTTTTGTTTGCATGAAAAGAGAGTTTTTATTTTCAAGTCGAGCAAGTTTCAAACTGTTACAGCTTTCGATTTCGTCCTGTGACATTTCAGAGAACAAAGTTTTTCTTTTGTCGACACTTGGAACTAAAGTTAAACTATTTTCTCCGAGCTTAACGGGAAATCGGTTGGAATTTTACAGTATTTAACAATTCTGAATATAAAAATTCATTCGTATTTGTCAGCGTCTCGGCTCCTTGGAACCGATTTACCTCATTTACAATCCGTTAAAAGATGCTGATCCCTGACTTATCCGCTAAAATATCAAGCGACAGCATGGCTGTAGAGAAACAATCATAAGATAAAGGCGTGTCTATTAATAGGCTCTTTTTTTTTAAGCTATTTTTTACCCACATCGGTGGGTTTGACAGTATTTGCAGCAAATCAGAAGCATGTTCTCTGGTTCAGGACGTTGCGTTCGGGTGCTTCTCCCCGCGTGTAAAACCTTGATCCGCCGGCGCAGGAAGTTCCGCACCACCGTGAACGCGACACGTTTATACACGTATTCATTCGAAATGTTTTTGAATGTAGCTCCGGTCGATGCGACATCCTGATCATCTTCAAGCGACACGTCTTCACGTCTTCTTGTTCCGTTCATCCGGGCCGCTGGCGCAGCGGTTAGCTCACCCGAACGACCGATGAAGATATGCACTTTAAAAAGTTTAATATGGAAGAGAAGAAGTTACATTTTCGGATTTTCGTTTGTACCTCGCCTGCTTGGCACCGTTACGCGTTTGCGTGGTTTGACAAGTCAACAATACTCCCCGGAGTAAAATGCTTGCGTGGTACGTGAAGGTATCATGGCGGCCGGAAGCGTTCTCGATGGCGGTTCACTTCCGCTAGCATCCTGTGCTAGCGGAAGCTAACGCTGTTGTGTGTTCGAGGAGGAAGACCAAAGTGCTTATTTTCCTGTCTTGTTTTTGTTGGGAGAGAAAAAACAAGAACAAGAATGTGTTTTTCAATGTCACGCTTTAAGACCCGAGTGTTTACCTTCTGGAAAACTTTCTATTTCTGTTTTCAAGGAACGACGTTTGAAAGTTATCTGGATAAAAATCGTGATTCTGTTTAGAGTCTGAATATTTAGGTTTGTTTTTTGGTGTCTGTCCACAAGGTCTACATTCTTTTTTTTTATTATAAGAAAAATACAATTCTGTTGACTCAGTTTTATTTAACTGAAATAAATGTTTTATTCACCTGAAGTAGGAGACTCTTCATCCCACAAACCGACTGAGACAAAGTGATGGATTCAAAAAACCTTTTTAATAGAATACAGCAGATATAAAGGTCTGTAGCAACGAAACGCTCGCATCAGAACGCAATCGAGTATTTCAACAGACAGTATGCGCCCCTCCAAGAGAAATAAATTAATAGACAAACGATTTAGGGGAAAATAGGGTAACGGACATTTGTATAATGCAGAACTTGCAAACCTAAATTATAATCAGATGTAAACCTTTTATTTATAAGGCGAAAGATAAAGTCACCATCATCAATGAAGTCTGAATGAACAAAAGGAAATGTGACGTTTAAGCTTGCAAAGAGTAGAAACACGATCTGCAAAAACATCAGGCGTACGTTTGTTCTGAGAGGAGGCGGATCTTATCAAGCGTCACAGAGGAAGACCGTAAACTGCAACCCTGTCGTAGTACTGCAGTTTTACTACTTTTATATAAAAATATCTTCCAAGTCTTGTAATAAAATAAATTTATGACGTCGCAGAAGATGAACTTAACTGACATATAAACGTGTCAAAACGGCTAAAAACCAACCCAAGCTTTTTCTAGATGTTAGAATTTGGACTCAAACTGAGCAGAAACTTTTCTGCCTTCTCGCTTCGCCGACGTTTTAAGGGCTGAAACTCCGGAGTCGTTTCTTCCTGCCAGACGAACCGGCAGCGAGTCCGGAAGTCGCTTGAAAGGATTCAGAGGTTGTGCCGTGTCCGTCCCTCCACCTCCACCTCTCGTTGCATATTCGGACGCCATTAAGCCCGCCCACCCCAGCCCATATTTATATATATATTTTTCCATATATATTTCATACAAATCTATAACCCAAAAATTAAGAAATCTTATTTACATGGAAAATATTTTTTTTAGATCGTGTTAAAAGTGACTTAACCCTTTGCGTTCCATGTTCACGACGTCTCCGGGTAGCGTTAAAACCTCCCGTTCAAATCAAGCCTCAAATGTCAGAACGCACCACAGAAGAAGGTGAAGGAGAACTGGACCGCCCCCCCCCCCCCCGGAAACAAGGCGGGAAGCGTCTGGAGAACCGGTTTAGAAAACCCGCCATCTTGGAAGTGGTTTCACGTTCGACGGAGACAGACGGCGTCTGGAGAGACAAGCGGGACAGAAAGCGAGCAGAGACCCTCCGGTCAGATCTAAGCCCCCCCCCCATCCAGGAGGACTTCCTGTGCATCAAAGACACTCAAAAGAGCCGCTGCGGTCTGGGGGCGGAGCTTGTTTACCTGTCTCTCCGTGCGTATTATCGGAACCAGCGCGTCCCCAAAAGGCGCGCGTGTGT
>NC_090918.1:6713897-6754773 GCF_040956055.1 Brachionichthys hirsutus
AAGCAAGGTGAGAACGTTAATGTTCTTCAGCGATCTGACCCTTGACCTCAGAAACCCGGCGTCTCCGGTTTCAGAGGCTCCGGTTCTTCAGGTGACCCAAATGATGCCGATCGCTGCTTGAGTGATGAAACATTCGGTTCAGACAGAAAAGGAAGAGGGGAAAGTGCTTTTTGAGGAGGTACACCAGCCATGGTGCGTTTCAGTTCCTCCTAAACGTGGGACATTCGCCCGTCCA
Source organism: Brachionichthys hirsutus (assembly GCF_040956055.1). Lineage (NCBI taxonomy): Eukaryota > Metazoa > Chordata > Actinopteri > Lophiiformes > Brachionichthyidae > Brachionichthys > Brachionichthys hirsutus. Next base: position 6,714,133 of record NC_090918.1, read on the forward strand.
CTACCAGCCCCAATGCGAGGGGGGACTTTTTCTTTCTTTCATGCACTGCTTGTCAAAAAGACTTTGCACCCGCATTTGGATTTCTGGGGAAAGCGTGCCGACGTAGCTCTGGGTTCTCTTCATTTACCGAATCATGGGTCCAAAATGGCCACGCCGAGCGGGTCGATGTCCGGGTTAAAATATGATGCTTTTAAAAAGCGTGAAAGCATCTGGAGAATCTGTCTCGTATCGTTCAAGGACAGGACATCGTGGTGCATTCAATGTCCTTGTAAAGTGTTAAATCCTCAGGCAATCGTACGCCGGCGTGACTTTAGACTCGATGACTTGTTCATCGGTCAAAATAAGATAACAACTTCATGTGACAACACATTTTTGCACGTCGCCCTTGAAGCTACGTGGCCGCTGTGCCGTTTCCATGTCTGCGTCTCCCCACAGTGTTTGCCTACGATCCGAGCGTACAGTAATACGAACAAGGAACGGTCAAGGCGAGCGTGGAATGGTAGCCAGGGTTCCTATTTTTGTAAATACACCTGATCTGAAAGGCTTTGTGCCTCAACTGGACACAGAAAGTCTTGAATTCTTTTCACAGCGCGGATTAAAATGAGGTTTTGCCTCAAAGTGCAGCCGAGGTGCGTCTGCACGAACGCGTTACTGAGAGCGCTTCCTCGTGGGTGCCGTTGGGAGTAGCGCAGCAACGCTGTCGGCACAACGCTTATCTCGAGTCCATCAGGACTAAACACAAACGGCGCTCTGATCAGCAAACACCTGACAAACGCCGGTCGAGCCGGTTTAAGCGGCGTCACAAAGACCAGCCCAGCCCTAAAGTACCAGAACTCGCCTGGCGAGGTCCTAAAGTCAACTGCTGTTCATTAAAAGTGAAAGGCAACTGGAATAAAACCCATTTGGAGTAATACCGTAATACGATTTAAAACTAGATTATGACTTGATTTATCTTTCTCAGAGGTAAAAGTAAGAATATTGAGAAGCTCATTTCGTTCTCTGGGCATTTATCTTAAGAAAACTCATTACGGAGTAAAATAATCTACTTCTGTTTCAGAAGAGCGTTTCAACAATTTATGCCTACTTAGATCATCCTAATAATCGTATAATATTATATAAATCATGTTTTTGTCTGCATGACTACAGGTGTTAGCAGGATGGCTGAAAAAAGTTTAACCAAAGGATCAATCCAATAGATTATGATGTGAACATCATCTGGGGCCAGAATATATATTTTAATCCGTAACACTGTGGGATTAGGTTGATTACCACAGAGGAAAGGGCAATTTAAACAGGCAGGTGTATTGTCTAAAATAAAAGCCAGTAAGTAGCGACACAGGAGCGGCAAAACAGGACCGTCGAGTGACTCATGCATTCACCGCAGTTCCTCTCATTGTTCATAAAGAATCTCCACACCTTCCACAAATAAAGTCAACGGAGCTCCCTCTAAGAAATACTATAAACTACAACACCGGCGAGCCAGCAAGACAAAGAAGCCTAAAACTACAACCAGACTAACGCTTACCTTCCTTTTTTGACGGCGACAAATGGTTTATATTTCCCACAAAACAACACGCAAAGCAGCGTTTTCATTTTGTTAAGCCTTCCAGTCATTATTATTATGATTTATTTTCTTCCCGAGCGGTGTTATAAGAGAAGATAAAGGCAAAGTGGACTGCAGCCCCCTCGACACACTGTGATAATGGTTTGTTTACACCGAGCTAGCGAAGCTGGGCTAGTCCGCTAACAACAGCTGCTGAATTTGAAAGAGCTAAATAACTCTTTTACGGTATTATTATTTATTTTGACAGTTTAACGCGTGCAACAAACTGACTTTTATCGAATCAAATACGAGTGGTGACGATTTGTAAAGCGAGCAAAGCGGTGTTTTGTCGGAGGCTAGCCGATTACGTCTCTCTCTCGCTCTCTCGCTCTCTCGCTGTTGTTTTGACAACCAGAATTAGCTGGATAGCAAAGCTGCTAGCTGGCAGGAAGACGCTAGCGTTACGCCGGGAAAGTCCTGGGTGAATTCAACAGTGTGAAACAAGGCGTAACAACAATGCTAACACGCGGTGGCCGGCGTCGTTTGTGTTACTCACCTATTCCGGATGTGAAAACAGGACTCCGTCCTCCGGAGAGTGTGTTTTAAGAGTTAGCGCGCAGTTGTTGCTACCTCAGCCGCACTCATCCCAAGCGTGAACGATTCCTCTGGCTGTCGCCAGAGTACACTGGATTCAGCGACGTCGGAGGACGACAAGTCACTACGTCACGCCCCTCGCGTGACGAAAGACAGCCAATCAGATCGCTGAACGAAAAAAAGAGACCAATTACCGACGATTAGGAACAGGAAGACTTTCTGGATTTGAGTAAAGTTGTAGTTCTTCACTTCTTTGGGAAATTCACTTTTAGATGTGTAAAAAATAATGTATTTTTTATGCTGAAATTAATGTATGCGGCGTGACGTATACATTATATGAGATGAGTTGTTCTCATTATACTCTAATATTAGTTTGGTTTCAAAACTGTAGACACAAGAAGTAACACGATGCTCGAAATATATATTAAAGTCATAATGATTTTAAAATAACATTTTATGAATTTAAAAATATTGTCATTTTACTTGAAATTTGATGAAAAGATTCAATGATCTATAACACTGTTGATAGGCTAATAAATCATTCTGTAGCTAATGAGCAATTTGTTCACTTGTAACACAGAATACACTTAAACTTCCCCCTAAATCTAAATTTAAAAAACTGTGGCAGTACTAAGAGTTTATGTGATCCTCTTTCTCTCCACAGCACTTAGAACATGAAGGTAACGCCTCTCTACAGAGGACATACATGGGGTAAATATAGTAATTAAGTACTTTTAGTTCACAGTGTAGAGAATATTACTATAATCGGACAAGTTACCATTGAGTAGGTAGATTAGAGGCAACAATTGAAATGAAACCTTCAACAAGAGGGAGAATAACTGTAGATGTCCTTTCCCAAAACACACATACCCTGTTGAACAACAGCAATGTTAAATGCATTTAATGAAAAGCAAGTCTGTAAAGCTGGTTGTGTTGTTACGCAAGTCTGGATTCTCATTGATCTGGTCGATCAGGTCTTCCCTTCCGCCAGCAAACATGTTCAACAACCTTTTCAATTAGCACCTGTTTGATTTAAAGGGAGGGAATTCATCAGCAAGGTGGAAGAAGTGACTCCAAAATTGCAGCAAAGGTTTGCGGCCATTTTGTTGTGCTAATGTGGGTCGTTGTAATACCTCAGAACTCTGACCTGATTTTAATCATGTGTTCCATGAAGTTTATCTTATTGCAGCCTGAACTGATACGACTTGCTGAGTGTGGAGTTTTATTTTCTAATCGCACAGAACGCTTTAACTGCACTCTATTTAGTTTATGATATAGTAAAACAATAAAAATGTAAACTAGAAAAGCACTCAGAGCGTGCAGACCTCCACCGAGCAGCTGATTACCCTCATAATTAGATCCACAAACATCATCCACATGTTGATCTGGATCATCATCAAAAAGGTTCTAAATCGTTCTTGGTATCTTCATAACTCAACCACGAAAACTCACTCACTCACAGATATTGGTTTAAAACATCTCATTGGATGATTTGCAATGGGAATCCCCCCAACGAGGTGTAACAGATAAAAGGTGAATGCAACCAGGAAGTGGAACACGTCATCCTTGCATTTCAATTATGCAGAACAGCGCCTCATAAATCGCTAATTGTGCTGCTAACTCTGGGTTATTTGAAGGCACGGTCCGTATATTCGGTCTTGTCGTGATCGCCGCCCTGAATTCCTGTAAAAGGTTTGACGCCCGGCATCTCCAGTTAACAACACAAGGTCTTTGTGATGAAAATCAACCTCGAGCATGAAAGGTAACCTGGAATGGACTCTTTGTTTAGAGCGACGGCAGATATCTTTGAGAGACATCCGGCTCGACGCCTTAACGTTGGCATATTTTGGGTTTTATCATGGTAAAGGTTTCATTTGAGCCTCCAGCACAGGCAGACCCGTTAGCCTCAGGTGTGTCCACCTTTTACAACCAACAAGAAACCAGCGATGTAGATTCAGAGAGCGAGAGAGAGTAGAATGTCTCTGAACGTCTCACTGCTGGGTGACCAACAAACCTTCACACATTTCCTTCATTATTTGCAGTCTCTCGTCCATTATCAGGTCATTTTCTGCTCCACTTCAGTGGTTTTCCCACGACGGACAACAGGAGGAGCAGGAACCAGATCTTCCGGCTCATCCTATCCTCTTCCGACATGAGAGTACAGGTGCGAGGAGAAGAATCTCAATGTTCAATGCCAAAAACAGGACATACAGGCAATGGGAAAACATGTCAAGATAACAAAATAAAGGGGACCGAAACTGACAACCGACCCAACGTGAACAAGTCCAGCGGACTCTTGTTTTTTGCTGGGAGTTATGTTAATTAGTTTGACTGATTACGGATGTTATATCTTATCATTTTGGAATCCTGAGGTTCTCCTGCAGGCCCCTTTCTTGCATTGCTTCCGTGCTCAGCGGCATTTCCCAAAACAGTTTCTGAACGACAAAGACTTTTCCAAAAGCAGTGCAGCCGACTCAAGAACGGAACAACGCCTCTTTGTCGGAGACTAGTTTATCAAAAGAATACACAATAATACTCATGTATAAAAACGTAGAAAACAGGAAAACCATAATAAAATATACCTTCTGCTCTGATCTAGTTTTCCTGACGTAGCGTACAATAGATTGCAGTCCTCTCTCATTTTACATGCTCACACATTCAATTTTTCCACGGTGCACCCAGTCCCCCCCTCCTCTTCATGTTACTGATCAGATTACATCATACACTTATAATGATCTCACCCCACATGTCAAAATGAATGGCACGACTATAATGAAGCGTTTAATCGGTGTCAAGTCCTTCCAGCTCGCCCGGCGGAGCTGCCGGTGAGACTTAGTAGACGCAGACGCAGCGCATTAATCTCCCGAGTGGAAGGTTTCGCTCAGGTCACCGTCCGACGAAGGTCGTGGAGCCGGAGACGATTGGTCAAAGCGGCCACGGCGTCGACTGGCGAGCCTCAAGCTGCATTTACGCATCAGTTAGACAAATGGACGACGTGTTTCCTGTAAATACATGCTTGAGTATTCCAATCGTTTGCAGCTCGCGAAACCGCCTCTTGAATTTTCGCTATAACATTATTAATCTAACGTCCTCCCTTCTTTTTCTCTGTTCACCCCAGTTCTGCTTTGCGAATGGGGCCGTTCCTCTTCTTGTCATCCGTCCGCCTCACGTCTTCCTCTCGTCGGTCTCTGTGTGCGGGGCCGAGCTTCACGAGTCCAAACTGTTGGGTCAGATTCGTTTACGCCTCTTTAAATAATGATCATGTATGTTTATTTACTATTTCGTACATATTACAACGCTGTTTAGTATCACACTAGTTGCATGTGTCCCCCTTTTCCAGGAACCATATGTTCCACCCCCTAGGTCCATTTGTCCGTGATGACCTTCTTTGCTCATCCATTTTTTTTTTGTCCTTCTTTCCATCTGTCCTTCCCTCAGGGTTGTGGCCAGGATATAATTCAGGACAGCAGAAAATGATGACGGAATGACGAGGAACGGGAATCCGTTGTCCGAAGAGGACGGAGGAACTCGCCTTCCTCCCTCCGTTCTTATTCCTCATCTATCTCTAGGTAAACAGGTGTCATGCAGCGCGTCACGCGGCGTGACGGAGGAGCGAAGGTCAAATGAACTTGTGTGTTTGAACTTATCCCGATCGAAACCTTGAATATTCACCCTCCATCACCCCCCCCCCCCCCCCCCTCTTCCTCTCTGGCTTGCCTCACTCCCTTCCAGCGCTATTTGCACACGAACTGGTCCACGAGCGTCGTGCAGCGTTTGCACTTGACGTAGCAGCACCAGTGGAACTTGCAGTGGCAGCGCTCGTGCTTGTAGGTCTTGAATTGGTCGTATCCCCGGCCGCAGCACATGAGCTCGCAGCCGTCCATGCCCTCGGAGGTTTTGTTGCAGAGGCGGCCCTGCGTGCCGAGCGAGCCCGTGGTCTCGTTGCGGAGGCAGTAGTCGGGGCTGGGGTCGATGTAGACCAGGTCCTCCGCGGTTGGGGTGTTGAAGCGTTTGTCCAGCAGCTCCAGCTTGCCCTGATGGGAATGAAGTGGAATTGGTTTGCGATACAGATTAATGCTCAGGGATATTCCGTCCTGCTACGAGCCCAGTACCTTGCGTCCAATGCGCATGGCCGCCGCGCTGTCGTACTTCTCCTTCAGGAACTCCCCGACGCGTCTGAAGTCGGCCAGCTGGAGCCAGCATGTCTTCAGGCTGCAGGAGCCCGAGACGCCGTGACACTTACAGGCCACGTTGGCGAGGCTATAGACCGCCTGGTGGACAGACAGAGAAGGCTTTTAGACGGATGTGGCTGGTTTGCTTTATGCCTCGTTTCATCACTATCTTATCGACACAGGGAACATTAGTGACACGGCAAGCATGAAAATTAGGCTTTCTTTCTGTCTACTTCAAGAAGTAAAGAACAACATTTGCAGTTTGTTGTTTTTGCTTGCTGGATAACAGATGCAGAATAAAAATATGCATTTTTTTTTATTTAAAGAATGCCCTCAGACTCCTGGTGTCTGCTGTGTTTCAGCTATTTACTGTCACACTGCTGCCATCTAGTGGCAATACTGTGAAAACACTTAAAACGCCAACTTTGAGCTGAACAGACAGCCCCCCTGGAAAAATCAATGCAATGCAGGAAGATAAAGAAAAGAAAAATGTATCAAGTCAAAGTCGGCTTGAGGGGATTTCGTTTATTTACTTTACTTTGCATGAGAATCTCAAAAGGAGCAAAACTAAAACCAAACAGAAAATAGTTTCCAGATTATGTTGGGTGTTAATTATCTGGCCTCTGAAAACGCATTCCACATGCATGCATTTTGAGGAGACAGATTCTCACTACGGTGAAAGCTACCCGGAAAAAACTACTAATCCGTGGTAATGATAAATACATTTTTTAAAGCGCATTTTGTCTTTCCCTTCGTAGAGTACAAGAGAACAAGTGGAACAAAATATGATCTGGCGTAAATCTACATCCTTAAAATGCATTTCGTAATGATTTTAGTCGGGACTTTCTGTCTCGATCAATTCTTTCAGGCTAAATGAAATGGGATGAGCCTACATGCGCCTCTGGAGGGAATTTCTCTCCACCAGTAGATTTACAGAGCAATAAATCCCCCCCAACATTCCTGTCTCTCATTTTCTGTCGCCATTGTTTGCTGCTGAAAAGACCTGGAGAAAAAATGTGAGGTAAAATAGGTAACGAGACGGGACTGTCACTACAACTCCACCAAACTAAAACAGGCAAAAAAGCTGAGTCTGCGTAAAAAAAAACCGGTGTGCAGAATCCTGGAATTTTACCTTATTTTTACAGAAACAGTCAATTATTATCCTCAGATGTGAAAACTGAATCAACCACCAAATCAACAATTTGCACATTTCTTTGGGCTAGATTTACGACCGTGTCAGTCGATGTCATTTTGCCGTGCGCTGTGTCACTAATCGTGCGCTGTGTGAGACGTACTTACACACATCGACACGCTGCGTTTGCTGAATCAACCATTCTGAAATGAAACCAACCTTCTGTCTCCTCCTTGCCTGATCCCAATTACCTTCTCACCTCTGTTAACCCACAGCATCCCCAAACAGCCCTGACCCCCCCAACCTCCCACCACCCGATGCCCTCTACTTTACTACCCAGAAGGCATAGCACTCTGCACCCTCCAATCCCGTGATCCGACCCCCGCGACCCGAGACGGACACCGGGAACAGAGCACAATGAAAGTTTTGTCCAGGCGGGGGGCCTTGATTTTAAGTGTGAGTTATAACGGAAAATAAAAACTTTAAAGGGAAGCGTTTCTTTTCATATCTGGCGGTTTGTTCGCAGCAGCAAAGAAACTGAGTTTAGTTTCTTACATTAAACAGCAGCAGGAAATCTTTATTTTATGACTCCTGCTTGTTTTTACGAGGCTTCGTATTTCTTCTCACCCCCCGCTGTGGGCTTTATTACATGTTCACAACCACAGGAATAAGAAAATTAGGGATGCAACTATTTCTTTTTTGATCTACGTCCGCGTGTGTTGACATTGTGAAAGTAAAATCAGGAGGAGGTTGCGTGACGCAGCGCACTTTTCTCTCCATGCAGTCTTTTATTTGGCTGTTTTTAATTCTAGTCTTTATTTCCCTCATATAGCCGCTATGTTCTCTTTTTTTGTATCTATACGAGGATCCTTTGAATGATGCAATAAAATCATTCATCATTATTATTATTATTATTATTTTTCCAGCTGCCAATAACCTCATGCTGTCAGAATAAATCATGCGCATCCTGTGTGTGTGTCTGCATGTGTGTGTGTTTCATCAGGTCCAGTGTCACTGTGCCCAGCAGCCACCACACACATAATAGCATGACACACACACACACACACACACACACGTTCAGTCATCCGCGGTGGAGACACGGTCTCTGTGTCAGGCACAATGAGCTCTGCTCAGACGGGGTTACGGGTTAGGAGCCGTGTGTGTGCGTGTGCGTGTGTGTGTGTGTGTGCGTGCGTGCGTGTGTGTCGGGGCAGAATCAGTGAAAATGGCCCAGCCTTAATGTCGGCAATGTTTGAGGAGCAGAGATAGCGTTAGCTTCAAGGAAGTGGACTTCCTTTTTACGTGAAGACACTTTTCCTCCCTTATTTTCTTACCCCCCCCCCCTAGGATTTCCGTGACCGTGATGAATGGGAATCTACGCAATCGTGTATTTTGCAATCCATCTTTCAAATGCTGTTTCTCCGTGTTCACCCCCCCCCCCCCCCCCCCCCCCCGAGGTTTCCTAACGTCCTCCCTGTTGGACATCTTTTAGTGAGTACTTTATCTGAACTGTGGGTCCCCTCCACTCCACAGCTGGTAAAACTGGTGACTCCATCCGGACAAGCCTTCATTTGATTTGTGTGAAACGGAGACGGTCGACCTCGGTGGCGCTGAGTGTGAGCGCCGTCGGCCTTTAGAGAGTCGGGGGAGTGTGACGGTGGTCCGTCCCTCGCCCTGCATCTCTGTCTCCAGACACTTGCGCACACAGACACACACACACACACACGGCCGCCTTATGCACAAATGAAATGAAGCTAAGCACACACAAAACACGGCGAAACGCACGCCGTTAGCGGGGCACGCCCCTGTCACCTCCACAAAAGGGCTGCAGTTAGCCGCATTCAACCGAGCGAGACAAATCCCACTTGGGACAAACCGGCGTGTCCGTGACGGAAAGCGAGAGAGCAAGAAAGAGAGAGAAAAAAAAGGTTAGGGAGAGTGGAGGAAGAGAGAAGCAGTCTTCCTCTCCTCCTCTTCATCTCTGTCTTCTTCTCCTCTCTTCCATTTCAATGGACAGATGACAATGAAAACCGGGGATCAAACAGGTGAAAGGAGGAAAAGTGATTCAGGGGAGTGATACAGCGAGGCAGGGGAACCGTGTGTGTGTGTGTGTGTGTGTGTGTGTGCGTGTGTGCGTGTGTGTGTGTGCGTGTGTGTGTGTGTGTGTGTGCGTGTGTGCGTGTGCTCCTACAAGGCTGCAGCAGTAGATCTGTCTCTCTCATAAACTCTCCGAAGGCCCCAGTGGGACCCTCAGCAGAAACTCAACCTCTCCAGACCCTCACCTTTGACCCCTGATACAAACGCACAATACCAGGCTCACTGTCTCTCACACAAATCAAAAGCACACGCACGCACGCACACACACACACACACACACACACACACACAGTATCTGACATGCAAACGACATAAACATATTCTCTTCATTTAACATCCACCAGAACGGCCGACGAGACCTTTTGTGAGAGAGTAGTGTGTGTGTGTGTGTGTGTGTGTGTGGGGGGGGGGTGCTGCACTGGAATGTGCAGTGACCTGCTGACCTATAGCCAGACTCCGAGGGCGTTAGCAGCTACCCCATTTGGACCCTTACAATAAATCAGGGGCCACCTTGACTGACACGCCTTCATGCTTACACTTGAAGCACTACCACCGCGAACCACTGGGGGCAGTGCAACACACCTGCTCAGGTGTGTCTTCCCTACCTGTCTCCCCGCTTCGTTATTCTGGAGGTTCATCAGTGTCCGGGCGTGGTCGATGGATCCACGCGGGTAATTCTTCTCCCGCTCCCTGGCGTCCACGAACTCCCGGGCGAACCGGTAGCCGTAGTGCACGTTGTCGCCGCAGCCGCCCCACAGCCAATCCCGCGGCAGGTCTCGGGGTCGGGCGGCGCGACTGCAGCCGCAGGTGGAGAGCTCACCTTCGCGGCACGCCCTGCTGATGGCGTTGACCACGCCCGCCGCACTGATGGAGTAAGTGAAGGCCGTTTCCCTGGAGCCTGATGGAGAGACGGTGGATTAGATTAGATTACACACACACACACACAGCTTCGTGTTTTTATTTGGGACTGTGGTTAAAGTGTTCACTGACAGGAAACGTGGGGATCTGCTCAGGTTAACCCCTTCCTCCCCGCCACACAGCCCCACACCCATTTGACCCAACAATAGACAATAGTTGTGAAATTCGGCTCGAACTGTGGACCTGGTTAGACTCCAAAATGTAGTTTAACTTTTTTATGGGGGGGGGGGGGGATTTTATTCTAAGTTCGTCGTATTAATATACTGTTGGTAAATATTCCCGCCAGTAGGAATGAAACAGAAGGAATATTCAGTTTAGAATCGGAAATTTTTAATTTAAAGTTGAATTTAAATGCTTTTCAATGGACAGGAATTAAAATTTAAAAAAGCGCATTTCACGTCGCCTTTTGCTGCGCTAACTCACAATAATGTATTATGGGATGTAATAGCCCCGAATCAACACCGAGCAGCCAGATAAGCGGGTATGCGTTCCGCAGAGGGGTTTACGAGCCCAGACTTCAAATGGCAGGTCCGGATCTACCGGCTCGGTGTCAGCTCATCAGCGCATTTCAAAGGAAGCGCCGCGGGACAATGGACCGACTCACACCTCCGTATAAACCTGCAGATAGTCAATAGAGAGCCGGCCCGAGAGGGACTGGGACAGAGACAGGGCGGCGAACACCTCGCCCGGCTGCCCGCAGCGGATTTGACACTTACGCGTCGATGAGAGGTTTCCCACGTCGCCCGCTGGGAATTAAGACGCACTTAGTACCGATCCAGGATCCGCGCTCGGGCTGGATGTTTACCCAAACCACCGTATACAGGAGTCTTTTTATTTGCCTCCTATTCTTCTCATTTTTATGCTTCTTTGCTTTGACGCGTCTGGAATGCGCCGCTTGTCTCTGCGCGCATGCGCAAAGGAAAGCAAGCACATTGCAGGAAACGAAGCAGTCAGTAAGCTTGAAAATTCATTGGATCCGCCCCCCCCTCGTGAGGGGTGGATTTTATTAAAGTAATATAGAGAGAACAAATTTATTTAAGCTGCCGTTTTAATTGGAAGATTTTAATGGTAAAGTAATTAAAAAAGAGGTTTAATGCTTAGAAATTACAAACATAACAAAAAGGCTTCTCTAAATTAGGAGACGTGTGCGTGAGATGCTGAATACAGCCTCCAAAAAGGGCAAAAACATTGATGCTCATTTCCCTTTCCCAACTGAAACTCACCAATCTGCATGACCCGTCCGAACACGGACGAGTTGTCCACGGTGCTGCAGTTCCACCGCCTCTGCCTGAACTGGTACTGGCACTCCTTGATTCCCGTCTTAGCGCCATCTCCGATGTAGACCATGTGGTCCTGGTACAGCTGGCACAGCTTCCTCTGGCCCTGCAACACGGGGAGAGACTAATGGTTTGATACTCAAATTGGGATTCCTCCATGCGGAGAAATGATTCTTCTCCTTCTTTTTTTTTTTATTGTGATCTCAGCAAAGAAGAACCGGTATAGGGGGGAAAAAAATGGGATTGATTTGTAGATCAACAACAAAACCTGGAATGAAATGCTTTTTTTATTGAAGGATAAGCATCGGCTGCATCGTGAAAGTCCGCAGGAGTTTACCTGAGAGAGCCCAGACAGCTGGCTGCAGAGAGGCTGAGCTCCGATGATGTACATCTCCGGCCGCTGGATCGGGGTCAGAGCTAATGACCTGCGAGACAGAGGCCATACGACATTCGAACCAGTAAACTGTACCCAAGGTCAGGAAACGCTGGCATTTGTGTGATCTACGACTCTGAGGACAAAGTTCAGATGCAAGTTTATCGGCCTATAAAGTGCAGATAAATGCTCTCCTGCTCTTCCTCACCGCAGACACTCCTCTCATGTTTCTCTCAGTGTCTGTTTTCCAGCTCATCTCTAAAATAAATACCTTAAAGTGCACGTTTTAAATCACTTTCGCGTCTATAAAATGACAGCATGGGAACACTGACAGAACATATGCAACGCAGGTGTTCCTTTCTTTGCCATAAAGGCAAAAAAAAATCACATGTGGAGATGGTTCTTATTGGACATGCCCTTTATTCAATGCATGAATCAATGTATCTATGAAATGATCCTTCACATATATACATTCTAATGCGCACTTTGATTCCTATCTGCTCCATGACCACAGGTCAAGAACAAGTGTGGTTAAATCGATGGCCCCGATTGGGCGCAGCAGCAGGGCCGCTGTGCGGTGCCATTTGGGCTTAAGCCGGGGTAAATATTGTGACAAGGGCCTTCACGTTTGTTCCATTCGCTGTTAGTCCCCCCCCCCCCCCCCAAAAAAAAGAAACGCGCACCGTCACGCAAAGTCTGCGGGTCACATTTGATTTGTTGATAGATGCGTTCAAGCAGGAAATACGCACGATTGGATGATAAATGTTTAGACATTAAAGGTGGTATAAATAAAACAGCAAAAAAAAAACATGTAGTACTTTTATAAAAACTAACAATAAAAATGAATTAAAAACGATTCCGCTGCTCACCACCACGAGTTGGCGTCCACCAGCAGCAGCTGGGAGCTGCAGGACAGGAAGGCGACCGCCAGGAGCAGATGCCGGGCGACGTCAGTTCGCTTCCTCCGGACAGGCCGGTTGTCCATGGTCCGCTGCGTCATCGCCGCGCAGCCGGTGCCGGGGAGAGTGCTTCGCTGTCGGGACATTGGCACAAGATAAGAAGGCGTCCCGCTCAGTCCCGCTGGGTCTTTCAGGCTGGACATAAAGAGTCCAACTCACGTGGGGGGGGGGGGGGACTCTATGATCTGAGGCTCCGCTTTTCTTTCACCCTGACTTCTGGTTTTCTTCTAAGCTCTAACATTTAAGACTTAAAAAAAATTAACTCCCATTGAAATTCGAATGTTAAATAAAGGTAAGCGTGAGTATAAACACCCGGTAATGTATTTGTAAAAAATAAAAATAAAGGAAGCAGCTAATCTGTAATTATAGCAGCATGTCCAAAAATGTTTTATCTGCCAGTGGAAAAAGCGCGAATCCCAAATATACGTCTTGAAATTCCAGATCAAAAGTCGCGCGTAAAGTGGTTGGCTTTTTACGCCAAGCGCACAAACACGCAAAACGGTGTGAAACGTTCGATCCAGTTGTTGTCCTGCATGAGGAGGTCCTCTCCCTTCCCGTCCCCTCCAAGCTATACTCCACATCTCCCTCTCCCCCAGGAGTCCACACTCCTCCTCTTCTCACCCCCCATTTCACCTCTGAAACCACTCCTGCGTTCTCCATCCCGGGCCATATATTGCGCGTACGCGTGCGCGCGCGCGGCGGAGTTCACCAAATGGGTATTGGACACAGTCAACATTCAACGCTGAGTTAAGACACCTGCGATGCTGCGTTCACCGGATTTGCATAAGAACGGGCCGAAACGAAGAATTCGGCAGTGAGGAATGTTTCTCTGTGCTTTCTTAAACGTGTGTTACAGAAAGGCCGGCGCGTTTAAAAGTAGATATTTAAATATTTAAGAACATATTAAGAAAAATACTCCTCAAAAGAGTTCCTGGTAGCTGGCGTGAATTATTTGTAGGATAACTGCTTCAAAATCTTCTACTTTTGGTCTGTAAAAATAAAAGTGAAGGCAACACAAACCCCGCGCCCTGCTACACGTATTTACGCACGAACGCACAGGCGCGCACACACTTGGAGTGGAAAAGAAAAGGCGTGTTGAAGCGCGCTTTCCTCTAATTCATTGCTCCGGTCAAAGACAAAGTGCGGCTGGTGAACCTGCGGAGGAGCCGGCGCTTTGATCTGCGTCAGCGCGTCTCAAAGGAGGGGGGGGGGGGGGGCACACAACCAAAGGCGGACGCAGAGGAGGGGGGGGGGAGTGTGTTACGATGGGCCTCCAAAACGTGGAGCTACTGGTCTGGTTCTCAAAACACCTATCAACAAAAACCCAAGATTACAATTCGACCGATAAGAGGGGGTTCAAAGCGCAACTTTGTGTTTCTATAAATCTCTGGATGACGCACAAATGTCGTCTTTTTGTGAAAAAAATAGAAAAAAGCCACTGAAATATCAGCAGGAAGTCTGTTTTGTTGTTTAACACTTAATGTGCAAAACAAAAATAATCTATTTTATTCCCCACTAAAGAAGTCCAGAGACAATATTTCATTATAGGCTTATTTAAAAACCTCCTGTGTTTATGAGGTAAATGTGACTGACCCACACCGTGAAGGTTCGGATATCCCACGAATCTGCATGATAATGCCCCCCCCCCCCCCCCCCCCCAACCCCCCACGCAAGTTTGAAGTGATCTAACTGGCTGCGTTCAATAAGCATCTCATGGGTTTTGGCTCACACTCGGGTTTAAGGAGTGAACAAACAATAACTGAGGAATAAAGGTTCCATTTAGGAAACAGAAATCCACCCAGCGCGTTAACGCACGCTCCTCGTGAAATAACACAACAGCGCCCTCATCCGGCACAACGTTGACATTGATTTAGGACTTGATACTTGGGACTTTTATTGAATACTTACTAAACCTAATATTTCTACTCTGGATTGCTCTTACAGCCCAAAAAAGCATCCTTTATTGGTAAACTGGTCCATATAGGTGTGAATATGAGGATGAATGGTTGGTCAACCCTGTGATGAGATATCCCAGTATACAAACTGGGATAGGCTCCAACCCATCCAATGGATGGATGGAACGTTTAAAACGTAAGCAAAGGACAATCTTTGATACATTTAGTGTAATTACCCCTTTAAATGACAGAAATTCTGCTGCTGCTTCAATAAATTCGGCGCCTTTTGATGCGTAAAAGTTTGATATATGATTATATTCTAATGTAACTAATTTCCTTAGCATTTATTCGGATGATTTTAAAATTTTCTGCTTAATTGTAATTTGGATAAAGACCGTTCTCCTACTTCGGATTCAGCGGATTAAAAACATATCGATCGTCTCATTTTTGAGGAAATGCAACAGCTCGTTTTCCACGACATGAAATACTGGACTGGCTGTTCTGACTGGTGACTCGTGATGCTGCTGTTGAAACACAAGGAGGAGCAGTTCAGCCACGTTAAATGATTGAGTGGGGGGGGTGCTCAGGCAGGGAGGGGGTGAGAAAGCACAGAGACAAAACTTTTACCGAGTGAGATCAAGAAAAGAAAGATGTAGGAAGGAAAACTGCGAGGGTGAAAGAGAGAGGGAGTGTCCAAGTAATGGATACAGCGAGAGAGAGAGAGAGAGGGCTTGTCCCTGGAGGATATGAGCAACAGCCATGCAACAGGGAGCAATGCCTGAGAAGGTCTGCAGCTCCTCTCCGGATTAACAGCAGCCTCGTTCACTTTTACCGCCTGCAGTGTGAAACTACAGCGAGAAAACGAGCCGGCTCCATCCTGCAGGGAAACCGGCCGACGGGATCCGATGGAAGTGGCAAAACAGTCACATGAATATGGACCACATCTTAGATAATAATAATAATAATAAAAAAGAGGAACACGCATAGAGGAGGCAGGGCAGAACAGAAAAGAAGGGAACTAACCGGAGAAAAGCTCTGAAGGATTGTCAATTTTAGTCAACAACAATCACACAACATTAAGAGAGCACAAAAAGCAGTGGCGCAGAAATCAAAGCAGAAATCCGGATAAATGCACCTCTGACTGTTTATTACATTACACATCACGTCCTCCTCTGAAGCGTTCGTGTGCACGGAGTATTTTTATGTTGCAGCTTTATTATCTAATATGCTGTTTATTATTTCAATATAATGGATTGCGGTTCATAAGCTCATTATATTTCTGCATTTACAACCTGCGTTAGAAATCGGAATCCTTCATACGATGCTACAAGCCCCCCTTAAAAGATCTTAAAAGTTCATTTATAGCTGAGATTCATCCTTTAAATATGTTGTTGCTCGTTTTTCCACCCTATTTTATTCAGCTACTCCATAAACGCCCTTTCATGCCAGCCTTTTTTCTTACGCTTACCCTCTTTTCTTTTGAACATATCTTTAAAAAAAAACACAAAAAAAAAACATGACACATCACACGTGGAGTTTCACGCCAACTTCATACAGACATACGGACGTATTTGTCGGCGCCAAAGAACTCAGAATTCTCGCTGCAAACAGAAGAAAGGCAGCCGCAGAAAGCTCCCAGGATGAGCCCCACTTCAACAGAGAAGCTTCTGTCCTTCTTTTTATCTCAGTTTCCTTGTGTCTGTTCATTTTCCAAAAACATGCGCGTGTAAACACACGTGCAGCAACAACCTGCCAAATTTGCTGCCGCACACACACACACACGCACACACACACTGCTGTGGGGGAATGCAGCGGGACTTGGAAGCAGCTTTGGAGAGGCCTTTGGCTTTACATGTGTTTTGGGTTTTTTTCTGTTTTGCATGGTTGAATGTACGACAGCCAACCGCTCCCCCCCCCCCCCCCTTTCCTCCCCTCCTCCCCCATCGCAGACCCTGTCATCGTCTTGTGCTGGCGCTCCCCTCTCCTCCACCGCCCCGGCTCTGTCCATCTCCTCCCTTCTCCCCTCCATCCATCCTTCTGTCAGCTGGCAGAAGATGAGTCACGCTTCTTAGCTCGGGGGCTAAAACTCCCCCCCCCCCCTCTCTAAATATATCCTCTCCATACTTCTCCTCCCATCGTTCTCCCTCCTTCTCCCAGCCTCTCTCACACTTCTCTCAGCTACATGTCGCCATCTGCTTCTCGACATTTCTCTGCTTTGCTCAGTCTGCTTGCGAACGCGTCCCGCCTTCCTCTCTCAATTTGTCCGTTACTCCTTGTAAGTCAAATTCATCAGGCATTTATGCTTCCATCTTTCCTTCCAGCTGTTCTCCCCCCCCCCCCCCCCCCCTCTCAACTGTAAGATACTCCTCTCCAGTGAGTCTTGGCATGTCTGGGGCAATTATAATAATATTAACGCTTTCCTTTGTATCAGAGATGCTTCGTAACGCGTAAGAATATAACAATTTATTTCTGCACATGGTTCAAATTCTTTTAAGCTTCAGGAATAACATGCATTCAAAGCTTAAGTATATATTTTTTGCAGCTATTAAATAACTAGAATAATGAAGTTGAGAGCAGATTCTTACTCAAATGCATCAATAAGCTGAAGTGAAAAGGCCAAAACTCCAAATATTTCCACTACAGCCATGTTAAACGTTAGCAATGCTTTCATTAGAACCAAAGCATGAGAGAGACAAGCAACAATTCACACTCACTTTCACACCTACGGGTAATTCGCTCTTAAATGTTCCTGATGTAGGAGTGGAGCTGGTGAGTTGAACATTACTCAGTGATGAATCATCTCTCCCTTGACTTTGCTCACTTCCTGCAGCTTTTGCATTATCGATATTACATTGGGCTTTCTGAGAAACGCCAAACAAGGAGTGATGAGTCAGATTTGCCTTTGTTGCTCGTTTCCAGACTTTCTCCAGACTTGCTTGTCATTCAAGACGATCGGAAGGTGCTAAAAAGCATCTCCTCTCCCAATGAATGGTAGCTGCAGCAGAGACTCGTCGGGTTATTCTATGGCCGGCTCTGCAGCTCGTCCAGTTGTGCAATTTGTACTTTTTCTTTCCTGCTTTTGGCCACGAGGAGCGGAAACAGTCGTGTGAGTTAAATGTTCGCCTCGTGGTTTCCCGCAAAACACGGACAAACGTGCCAAATGAACACACACACACACACACGTACACACACACCTTCACGTGCACACAATGTGCAGCCCATTCATGCCAACAGATGACAGAGTGCATCGTGAAAACACCAAAATGCTGACTGCTGAGGGAGGGAGAGAGAGAGAGGGAGAGCGCACGGTTGAAAAATCTCCTATGTCAGACTGCAGAGCTGGCAGAAAAGCATTGTAGAGGACACACACACACACACACACACACCTAAGCAGTCTGTGTGGTGCAAAAACTGGAGCAGGGTGGGAGTGCACACACACACACACACAGAGCCTGGGAGGCGTTTTGGCAAAACGGGAGAGGGAACAGAAAAAGAGGAAAGAGAAGGAAGAAGATCCGACAGAGAGATAGAAAAAGGAGGTTTGCACCTCTTTGTAGTGACTTCCTAGTCCTATTTTACTCTTTAATTTTATTTTTTACCTCTATCATATAATTCCTCTCTCCTTGTGCTTCCCATTTTCTGTGTTTCTAACCAACAGCCTCCCGGCGGTGGAGACTTCAGAAGTCACGTGCACGGGCATGCACGGATGTGACAGGAGCTAAAGCTGGAGAAGAAGAAAAAAAAAAAAAAACGCTCACGCACGGAAGATGTCTCGTTTGCTAAGTGATGATGGAAAGAAAATCTGAGACGAAGAGATGGAAAGACAGCATGAGCATCAAGGACAGCAAAATCTGAGGAGAGATGAGGATCTTCATTACGCACGGGCCAAAAATCTCCCCAGATTAAAAGGCAGAATGACGCATAGAGGTTCCCTGAAGTCACCTTTTCAGCTGGGCAAATATTTAGCATTTAATTACAGCAATTATAGTCGACGCAGCGCAATATGTTTTCACACGCGCACGACCACGAGCAAGGAAACGCCTGACAGGACACAAAAGATGAATCACCTGCAGCGTGGAGCGGGAGGGCACGAGCGCGTGCGTCCTGGTGTTTGAGGAAGGTTTCGGCTTTCAGGGGCGCTTGTTGCCGCACGTAACCCTGGCAACCAGCAACCCCCCCCAGATTCATCAAATTAACGGGGCAGAAGAAGAGACACCAGTAGAAGTTTTGGGACACCCCCCCCCCCCTTCAGCCCGTTTTCCAACATACATTTTATTATTCATAAAACAGCGTGCGGGGCGGCTCTCCCCTCGGTCTCTCCACTGAGGCACTCTAAAAATACTCTTCCTCCCTTTCCTCTGACCCATTCCTTAATTTACCCCTCTCACTTCCCTCATCCATCCATCCATCCCATCTCCTTCCTCTCCCCCTCCCGCGGGGTGAGGCAGGGCCCGGCGGGGGATACAGCAGCGGCCCGGCGGGGGATACAGCAGCGCCACGCAGCTACTGCTGCTGAAGAAAGCCCGAGAACCTCCCCAGTTTTATATCCCTCCATCACTCTCACTTGCGCATTCGCATTCTTTTTTTGCCTGTTTTATTATTATCTTGCAGCACTAATAAAAAAAATAGCAGATGACTGCTGGTAAAGGTTTAATTTCTCTTTATTAAAAAATATTTTTGAAAATGTATTTGTTTCCTGTTCATTTTGATCTGTTTGTGAGGAGAAAATTTATATTTGTATAAATTTTTCCCAAGGGTCTTTCTTCAATTTCCATTTCTATCAGCTTTGGCAATCTCAAAAATTCACCTTAAAAATGATCTGCGTCTGGAAACCAGACATGCTAAGAGCTGCATTAGTCAATCCTTAGATTTGACATAACAGAAAAACTCCACGCCCAACGTGGGGCTCGAACCCACGACCCTGAGATTAAGAGTCTCATGCTCTACCGACTGAGCTAGCCGGGCTGCACGATACAACAAGGGGTCAGATTTTACTGCTGCAGCTGCTCTTATGTTGGCATATTTCAGTTTTCAGCAAAGCAATGCCATCTCGGAAGTGAAACTAATTCTCACGCCATGCATTTGCTGTTCGCAGCACCAAAAGGAACAAATGTCCAATTTGGTAATCCAAAAAAAACATGCAAATACAGTCAAAAAAATAAAAACAGAGTCACTTCTGACCGATTTTAAACCGCACGAATGGCAGCTTTACAGCCACATCGGACGCCGCCGTTGATCTCCCAGCCCGGTTTATAAACCAAAGGTGTTTGCAGTATCATTACACAGCTCAGTATTCATGTCAGGATCTCCATTTTGAAAATGCAGGACACATTCTCCGCTTGAGTACCAAGGACGTGGGTGCCGGCGTGCCACGGGGGACAGTGCGGTTAAACGCTCCGCTTTTGCCCTTGATGAAGTTACACGACATGAGTTAGAAGCAGAGTGCTATATTTCAAAGAGCCACCAGATAGTTTGGGGCAATTTGTTTTGGATGCGTTGCATTTATTAGTCCGGCATTTAAGCATAAAAAAATACGAAGATTTACAAGCACATCTTCCTCTAATTCCAACTGTTTGGGGAGTTGCGTTTTTGACCTATTCACCTAAAATGGAAATCCAGCTAGATCAGAACTCTATAAAGAGGCCTCCATGCATGCTAATTGGACTAAAAGAGAGACCTGCGATAAATAACCACAATAAAAAGTGTGTCTTTTTGAATTTTATGGGACATCACAGATGCTACATTAACTGTGGTACATTTTTCATCCATCGTCTGCCGCAGAGCGTTGGCGCTGGTTTCAACGGCGTGATCAAAAACACGATGACACAGCAGGAACCGCGCGGCGTTTCATTACTGACACAAGTGTGAAATATATTTTATTTTGCGTGTTCAACAATCCTCGTATTTTATTCTTGTGATCAAGTCCAGGTTTTTTTCTTCTTCTAGTTCAGATACTAAATGTGTCCTGCAGGCAGAGGGAGATTTTGCCGTTTCTCTATAAGACACAAATGCTTTCCACTCTTAGCACTATAGAGAAAGAGAATGATTTCTACAGCAAACGTGTACGTAAAGGTTCTTAAAATGGCCAATGTGAAGAGGAGGGATGCTTTTACAGCTAACGAACGTCAGCCGTTGTTTCAAGACGGACTTTGAAAAACCAAACCCATCCTGATGGACGTGCAGAATGGAGAGGATAAGAGGGAGAGGAGAAAGAAAGACGAGTTCGTGTCAGTCGTGCTCGGCTGCCTCCTTCCACGTACGAACGGCTGCTTCGGCAGCTCGCCTCCCTCGCCGTTATCCACACCTGATCTCTGTTGCCTCTCTCCTCCTCTCACTCTCTTGCCTCCTCATCAGCTTGTCCTCTCCCTCCCTCTCTTCTTTACTCTTCCTCAACCACTCTGCTACACTTCACTGGCTTCAGCAAACGGCTCCCCTGTCATATTATCTCTCTCTCTCTCTCTGTGTGTGTGTGTGGCAGAGGAGAGAGAGTAAAAGGGAGAAAGAGAAACGGAGAGACGCGAGCAGAAAATAAACTGTTTGCGTGCAGAAACCACGCATGCACAGACGTAACGCTGAGGGAGGCACACAAACGCTGTCAGACCAAGGCTGCCCGGAGGTTGAGGGGGGCCCTCTGCAGGGGATGAAACTTCCAACTTGGTTGAGAGAGAAATTAAACAAGAACATAGTCTAAATAGCTCAAGGCAAGATATATTTAAGTGTGTTTTCCTGCACAATTTATGTGTGCTCTTATGAGGGATGCTATTCGAATGATTATATAAATCTGAGGCCGCACTAATAAAGGAAATATTTTATTTTTAAACTGTTTGTAATTCTTGGTTATTGCAAACAGCTGATAAACCACTGGGACTCCATCGGTATCAAAATAATAACATTAATGTTTTTAATACGAATCTCTTTTTTTTATGTGCAATAAAAGTTTTATTTTTATTTTTATACAAGTCAGAGAGTTGATGGAAAGAGGCTGTTGACGGGAGACAAAGAGCGCTGTGTTCAGCCCAGTGTCCCACTGGGAGTTCCACAACCACACAAACACAAACACACAACAATAACAACAATAATATATATATATATATATATATCACGCCAAGAAACGTGGACTTAAAGGGCTTCCCGTGCTTTCCTGTGTGGTCCGCTCAAAGGGTTAAAGCCCAAAGTGAACTGAATTGTAAGAAGTTGGTTTCCAAGGGAAACTGTTCGCACCGTTCCAGCTGAGGCGGGACAAACCAACTGCTTTACACAGAGGGGGGGGGGGGGGAGTGCAGGGGCGAGCCCATTTAGGCGCGCACTAATCCCGCGCGACGTCGCTTAGTAAACATCCACGCTCGTTCTTTCTATCTTTAAACGCACCTTCATTTGAAGCTGAACACACAACGCCTCGTTTTAAGCCACGCCATTACCGTCGGTGCTCGCCGGTAAACCCCCCCTCCCGTGCCGCCAGAGTGCCGCGGCCCCTGCCGAGTCGGTTTGAAAAGAGCGAGACAAAGGCTTGGAGCTCCGGACGCCCCTCTCTCTCTCGCTCTCTCGCTCTCTCTCTATCTCTCTCGCTCTTTCCCTCCGCTACAAAGCCGAGCCAGCTCCATCCTCTCCTTCGCCTGCGCGTCATGGGAGTGTTTTTCGCTGCGCGGCTTTAAAGAGCAGCCGCTTTTATTTTTATTTTAAATTATTCTTATTCGAACTTTCTCGTTTTCTGAGATGCACGCCCGGTTCGGATCCCCGCTCGGCCCGGAGAGAGAGGACGGCGTTCCGCTCGCATAACACGAGAAAGCGTCGCCCGAGAGAGGGAGAGAGGGGGGAAGGAAGGACTGACGCTTTCCTCCTCCTCCTCCTCTTCCTTTCGCTCCCTCTCCTCCTTTTGGCGGAGAGAGAGAGAGAGAGGGAATAAACGCTTCCCCCCCTGTTACTTGTTTTTCTTTCTTCCAACATGCGTTTGAATCCAGACCGGGTCACGTGGGGCTCGGAGTGACTTGGATCGATTTCAATGTGAGGCAAAAGGGAGAGAGAGAGAGAGAGAGAGAGAGAGATACTCAACTTCGATTTCTTTCTCGACTTCTTCCTGTGGATAACCGGGACTATCGGGACTATCGGGACTGTTGGGGACTTTTTGCGTCATTGCCAGCGACTTTTCCCTTTCCCTCCTCGGCGGTGTGTGGAGTATTGCTTCTTATATGCCTGGGGTTTGAAAAACAATGGAGACGCACATTTCGTGCCTCTTCCCGGAAATTTTGGCCATGATCTTCAGCTATCTGGACGTGCGGGACAAAGGCAGGGTCGCCCAAGTGTGCGTCGCTTGGAGGGACGCGTCCTACCACAAGTCGGTGTGGAGGGGGGTCGAGGCCAAGCTGCACCTCCGCCGGGCCAACCCTTCCCTGTTCCCCAGCCTCCAGGCCAGGGGCATCCGGAGGGTCCAGATCCTGTCCCTGCGCCGCAGCCTGAGCTACGTCATCCAGGGCATGCCCAACATCGAGTCGCTCAACCTGTCCGGCTGCTACAACCTGACGGACAACGGGCTGGGACACGCGTTCGTCCAGGAGATCCCGTCCCTGAGGGTTCTGAACCTGAGCCTGTGCAAGCAGATCACGGACTCCAGCCTGGGCCGGATAGCTCAGTACCTGAAGAACCTGGAGGTGCTGGAGCTCGGCGGCTGCAGCAACATCACCAACACGGGGCTCCTGCTGATAGCCTGGGGCCTCCACCGGCTCAAGAGCCTCAACCTGAGGTCCTGCCGGCACGTCTCCGACGTGGGCATCGGGCACTTGGCGGGCATGACCCGCAGCGCGGCGGAGGGCTGCTTGAACTTGGAGTACCTGACTCTGCAGGACTGCCAGAAACTGACCGACCTGTCGCTCAAACACATTTCCAAGGGGCTGACGAAGCTCCGGGTGCTGAACCTCAGCTTCTGCGGGGGGATCTCCGACGCGGGGATGATCCACCTGTCCCACATGGCGTCCCTGTGGAGCCTCAACCTCCGCTCCTGCGACAACATCAGCGACACGGGAGCCATGCACCTCGCCATGGGCACCCTGCGGCTGTCCGGGCTCGACGTGTCTTTCTGCGACAAGATCGGGGACCAGACGCTGGCGTACATCGCCCAGGGGCTGTACCGGCTCAAGTCGCTGTCCCTGTGCTCGTGCCACATCTCCGACGACGGCATCAACCGGATGGTGAGGCAGATGCACGAGCTGAGGACCCTGAACATCGGGCAGTGCGTGCGCATCACGGACAAAGGGCTGGAGCTCATAGCCGACCACCTGACCCAGCTGGCGGGCATCGACCTGTATGGATGTACCAAGATCACCAAGAGGGGACTGGAGAGAATCACGCAGCTCCCCTGCCTTAAAGTTTTGAACCTCGGACTCTGGCAGATGACAGAGAGCGAGAAAGTGAGGTGATTGGGAATGTTTGATTTGTTTTCGTGGTGGGGACAGACGAGGGGAAATAAACGGGTGGGAACATTCCTTTTACGTTCAAATGTCTTTCTTTATCTTTTCTGCCGGCCTTGCAGGATTTTTAATTTGCGTTTTTAAGGCGACTTAACATCCGGCCTGCTTGGAACCTTTTTGTTTTACGAGAACACTTTTGTGTTCGGTCTCACGTTGACTTTTCACGCCCCTGGATTCTGTCTTTGGACTTGAAGGGATGAAATCAGACCCGGATCGATTTAAAAGCTTTTAAAACTTAAGGGTGAGACTTTTTAGTTTTTTTTTTTTTATTCGAGAAATTCAAGATTAATTTTCCGCTGCCACCATCACGCCTAAAAACATTTGGCTACCTCGTACGTGGTTGATTTCAAAAGCGTTGCATACTGAACCAGGAGAAAATGAGAGACTGGGAGAAAATGTGCCTAAAGGGACTGTGTTTGCCCCCCCCACCCCCACCATTACCTCTCTTCCTCCCCCATGAGCAGAGACCAGAGGCAAAATCTAACTACCGGTACCTTTTGTTGATTTGCCCTCAAAAAACAACACTTTTCCTACGAGAGAGAGAGAGAGAGGAGGAGAGCGAAATCTCAGATCGGCTCAGAATCTAAGAAGGCGACGCTTTACTCAAAAAATATAGAAAATAAAAGCATAAAAGAAAGCTTTTATTTTGTGTTTTGGTTGAAGGATGCAGCTTTCATTCCCTTCAGAGACTCGGAGGAGGTCATCGGTTGACCCTTGGTGGAAACATGTCATTATTTTTTATGACGATATGAAGACAGGATCGGGCTATGAATCTAGAGACATCCAGTGGGGGGGTGGGGGGGGGTCGAGGATGCTGGTCGAAACAAACGTCAGTGGATGTTCAAAGCATCGTACTTCAAATTGAAGTGACTTCTGCATTTTATATCCTTTTATTATTGATCAAAATGAATCAGGGCTTCTCTCTCCGGCTGCTTTATTTTCCCACGCGACGCCAACACAGGCTCACAGGATGGGAGGGGGGGGGGGGGGGGGGGTTGGGATGTCTTTCTATCTTTTTCTTCCTCTCCTTGAATAAAATAAAAATACCCCGAATCCATTTTGAGACATGCTTCGAATAAGGAGCAATTGATTATTATCCCCCCCCCGCCCATCTGGGATTACAAGCAGAATGCGTCTCGCCTCTCCTCGTCTCTCTCTTTTTCTCTCACACATTAACACCCATGCACGCACACGTGTGTGTGTGTGTGTGTCTGCGTTTAACGTGATGCAATGACCTGCTTGAAAATGAATATACGGATGTGCGTCCTGCTGAAAAAAAGTGTGTGTGTGTGTGTGTGTTTGGAAATAAAAGATGTACTGTATATTATGTGTTTGTAAAGAAGAAGAAGAAGAAAAACATGCAGAATCCCCAAATTAAACTGTTTTATATTCTTACAAGGTGAAAACAATTAAAGATATTTATATACTGAACGAGCTACTTTTGTTTTGTTGGTCTGAGTTGTGCGTTTCCTGCAGCAACATTGAGACAAAGTCGACATCGTCTCCACGACAACGCCGGTCTTGTCCTACGATGATATTGTTCATTTGAGGCGAACGGGGCTTTTATTTTAAAAGCGTTTACCACCCACCACATTTCTGAGTATTCGCTTCTCTAAAGGAGGAGGGGGGGGGGGGGGGGCAGCAGTGTTGTGTCGTTTTTATTATTTATGAGGAGATTCAAAATGGATGCTTGCCGTCTTGATTTGGCTGCACTGCGTAATTAATTATCGCCCAGGCCTTTATTACAGGCGGTGGACGACCTGGAGCGGTCTCGATTCTCCACGCTGACCAATCCGCTTTGGACTTGACGGCTCAAACTGATTTTGTACTTTTGGTTATTTTTTGCAGCGTTTTATTTCCCATGTGGCCGAGCTGCGTCTGCATGTGCAGCGTAAAGACCGAGCTCTAAAGTTGGTTGGAGCGCATTTCCCTCGTTCTGCTTTCCATCAGGACGTGTCCTGTGTGTGAAGTGACACCGCGCACACACACACGCACACACACACACACACACACACACACACACACAGTAAGGCCTGCCAGACCAGTAGCCATTGTCTGCCTTTAGAAGTTAGGAAGGCAGTTTTTGGCGAGGGAGTTCTTTCTTCTTTTCCTCTTTCTCCGCCTCTTGTTCAGTCACGCATACCAGATCCTGGGGGCAGGAGACCCCCCCCCCCCCCCATTCCTTGCACACATACACACTCCTTGCTCCCCACCACACAGCCACACACACACACACTTTTTTTTTTTTAGCATTCCACACCATCATTCAAAGCATTTAAGCATTCCCTCTCCCCCTGACTCTCTGTCCATGGGGATTCGGGAATAAAGGCCAGTCGAGGAGCGATCAGGACAGACAGACACAGAGACAGAAAGACAGAACGCGCTTTTAGACGGCCTTTTTGTGTCAACCGATTTGCTTTTGGGATATTTTGCAAAGGGGAAATGTTTAAAAAGACGCAGCAGTCAAAGCTGTGAAGTAACGCGGCGTTTAGCGTTTTGCCTTCTTTAGCATTATTATCAAATGGGCGGAATCATGCGGAGAATCCGCGCGTGAGCGAGTTCGATCTGCAGGGAGACGACAAAAGAACTTTGGGTGCGCAAACCTCGACAGACTTTCAACGTGACGCGGTCTTATTCAACCAAAAGGTAACCTACACGGGGAGGTCAAAGGTCGGGCTCAGCTCCAGCTATATGAGAGTCAATGTCTCGCTCAAGGACGCGTCGGCGCGGCTTTGGGCTGTCGTACCTCATCTCGCCTCGCTTTCCCGTCCTCCTGTGCTGTCGTTTTTTTTTTAAGTCCTTGGGGGTGACGGAGGCCACCTGCGAAGGAATTCTAAAACGCTGAGGGCGCTGAGGGCCTCGAAGCAATTTCCTCTGAGGGGGGTGCAAACCTGTCTAAGGTTCAGTCTCAATTTACTTTTTGAATAGAGGGAGGACAGAGTGCATTAAGCTCTTGGGTTTCACTGCTGGGTGTTCACCATTATTCGGGAGCAAAGCACGATGCGTCGCCGCCGGATGGAAGCTAACGACACAAACTGGGAAATATTCATTCACGCTATAAATGCTGCTGCTCATTTAAAGCCAGCGAGTCGGTGTGTGTGTTGTAAAAGTGGTAAAAGTTCAACTGTGAGTTTGCCACGTTATGCTCTTAACCACATTTCCTGTGTGTGTGTGTGTGTGTGTTGTTTACTGCTATCATTAAAGGAGCAGTTCACCATTAAAAGTGAACTAGGGCTCTTCACAACAAAGTAGAAGGGGTATTAGCGGCAGAGTGTTACTGCCCCCCCCCCCCCCCCCACACCTCTCTGTCTTTGGATGTGACTCCATGTCTGCAGCATTGTCTGTCTATCCAGCCTCTTTTTAAGTCCCCCCCCCCCCCCCCCCCCCATGTATTCCAGCTCAACATATCCCTTCAGCTCTCCTCTCGTCCCGTTGTTCGCCCCCCCCACCCATTCTTGTCGCCCCTCTTCTTCTCTGATTCTTCTCCACCTCTACCTTCATTTCCCTGCCCCCCCCTGTCTGCCTCCCCTCCGGGGCACCTGGCATCGAGGTGTTGCTGAGGTACAGTAGACGGCTCTTTGAAGTCCCGGGGGCCCCTCGGATGGGGGGGGGGGGGATCTTTTTTATCAGCAGCTCCAGTAAAGAACATTTGGCCTTGCTTTGATTTGGGCGTCTCGTAATGTTGAAACGACCTTCCGTATTTAACACAGTTAGAAGCAGAACTATCCCCCCCCCCCTTTGTTCATTTCCACTGGAGAGCTACATTGCGTAGAGCGGTCAGATGGATTCCATCAAGGATCAGGGACATCCTTGATGAAATGTCTCATCGTCTGTGGGGAAGATGATGTTTGCTTATCATTGGATGTTCCCAAGAAGATAAAAAAGTCCTTGGATCATTCCAGAGCGGCCGCCACAGCCGCCAGATGTGAACCCCATAGAAAAAAAATCACTGATGGGCTTTGATAATGGGAGTTTGCAGCACATAAACCCATGAATGTTACAGAAACCGGAGGCTGTTGCCCATGAGGAATGGGCTAAGATTCCAGAGGAAGCCTGCCAGATGCTGGTGTCTAGCTTTAGCACATTAGCAGCAGGTCTTAGCAGCTAACGGGTCTCTAAAAGGTGCTAGAAATACTCCTCATTAACAGAATGAATATTTCGGAGGTTGCAGTAGTCAGTAAATGCAGCATTTTGTGTTATATTTGGGAAAAGCACTTGTAATATCTGCTATATCAAGCTATTTGAACTGTTCTTGTTTGGGTTGGTTATTGCAACCAGCGGATACATTTTACCAATAAACCTAATACACGATGGAGCTGGAATAACTTTGCTTACAACTGCTCGCACGTAATATATTCCCTGATTATGCAAGCAAGGGAATTTAAATCCCCATTACTGTTCCAGTTTTGCTTGTCTCAACCAATTAAATTTAGGCAGTTAAAAAGAATTGTTTGTAATTGGGACTAAATCATATATTTAGTCTGTACGAGGTTGATTAGATTCCGTGAGCCCTTTGGAAGATGAAACCATGGATATATTTAAATAAGGCCGTCGGAACATTTGTAATCGTGCAAGGAGGTACGTATTTTTCAAAAGGCAAATAACAGTGTGAACACAACGTGGTGGTTTTAGAACTTACTGGGCTTAAGGCTTCGCTCAGTCAGAGAAGAGAGGGAGCAAATCCCAAGTCTGCTGCCGTCAGCGGCCAACCTAGACAGAAAGAAAGAAGGTGAGGCAGGAAACAAAACACACACAGAAACCAGGGACAGGAATAAAAAGAAGAGAGGAAAAATATCGGTCGGATGAGAGGAGAAAGGCTGGTGAGAAAGGGATTAAGAGGAGGAGAGCGTGAGGAATCTGTGAGTCACTGTTTAACTGTGGGCCGCGAGAAGTTGGCTAGCTGTGTTAAAATACACTCTGTGCACACAGACCCACAAACACAACACGCACACACACACATCAAAGTACAGAAATCTGCCTACATTTCAACAATGGTTGGCACCACCGACACACATGTTTGAGAAGTCGATGCAGAACTCCACCTTCTGCCTGTCTCAGACTTTCCTGCCCAAAGGGGCCGGCTAATTATTTTCAGGTCGGACCTCAGGCGCGCACGCAGCGCTGCACATTCCTCAGGGAGTAATGAGCCGCTCCCAACAAAGGTGGGAATTTAGGCAGTGGTAAGAAATAGTTCCCTCCATTTCAGAAGTCTACCTTCGCTGCAATCATCATCATCATCATCATCCCCTCCAGGTGATTCACTATTGATGAGTTTTCTCTGGAAAATAAGTAGGTGGGTTGTAATTAGTTCTTGTTCTGCTCGCACGCAAGAACAATCCTGGCCAGGGGAACTGCTCTGGAAACACGCAGCAGCCCCCCCCCCCCCCCCCCCCCCCCCCCCCCCACACCCACACACACACACACACACACACACGCACACACACGCCTCGATTCTCTCTGTACTGGTCTTTAAATCTCAAGCACATTATCAACATTATCAATTGATCTGATTATAATGCGGCACTGGGAAGTTGAGACGGCGAAAGGTGACCGCTCTGGACTGGAGTCAGTGAAACGCCGTCATTGGCCAGTTCCTAACAACCAATCGGGAAAGTCCTCTCAATAGCCGAGACCTCATACTAAAACTTCATCCATGAACTCGGATACTAGAATGAATAGGAGAAAAAAGATATTTAATATTCCAGCAATACGAAAGAAAGAAAAAAACTTTTGCATTTGAGAAGCCAAGATGAATATCGATTATTTGACATAATAAATTAATTTAGATGGTGAATCAATACTGATAATGTTAATAAACACTGCTTTGATGTATTCAGCCTCAAGTGAATCAATCACTCATTCTTCATCATTAGCACTTTTTTGGATGTTCAACTGTTCAATAAGGGAGATCATTAGGTAACAAATACATATATTAATTCTAGAATTATAGCAATATTATTTGCAGAAATGTCATTTTTTAACACATTTGCGCTTTTCATGTGAGGCGTATATCCTTGTTGCTGAGTTTCTTCCACCTGGCATGAAATATTCCAGACAGTTTTGCTTGATCAACGTTAGATCCAGCAGCCGGGACGAGAAAAACAACACCATGAATCTTTCATTTGAGAAAAACAAGACCGTGCTTCACTTCATTCGCAATCAAACCATGGACGCCGTTATTGAATTTTTCATAAATGCCTCAGCAATTACAATGGGAGGCTGGGAATTATGCAGCATGTGATGCCGACTTCTGCCCCGCATTCCCACCTCGCTCGAGTCTAAAGTACCCAGCAGGGAAAGACAGAGGAGGGTGGGGGGGGGATTCTTTGTCTCGACGTGAAGCTCTGACAGAAATGTGACAGATACCTGCGATGTCAAAAAAAAAAAAGCATTCTAATTTGTCGATGGTGTTTTGGTAGCGTGGGAGGCGAGGCGCACTCGTGAGCGCTTCCTGTCTGCGTGTGCATAATGCTTGTGCACAGACAGTTTGTGCCGGCGTCTCTCTGCCTGGCTTCCTGTCAGTTCAGCTCGTCATTCGTTGAAGAGAAACTTTTTCCTTTCTCTTTACTCTTGTTGAAAATTTCTCAGGGTTTTCTCAAACGCAGTGAAATGGGCGAGGAAGACAGCTGCAGCGACGTTTCGGGTTCTTAAGCGCCCGTTTGACAGGAAACGCTGAAACGGAACGGCGTTAACCAGAAGACATTTTGATTTTTTGTTTGTTACAGATTTCTTTGGGAGTGTTTGGATGGTGAGACAGAGGAGGAGGAGGATGAGGAGGAGCGATGATGAACAGGTGGAAGGAGCCTCTAAATCAGATTCCCGATAAGACGACAGCGTCGGACGAGACTCGAATCCAAACAAGTGCCGAGCGGGAAAGTGAAAGTAGCGTTAGCGCGGACGTAGCATTAGAAGACGGAACATTCTATCATTAGAACCGATGAGTGAGCGATGTCCATGTGTGGAACAACAATAGAATTCGATGGAGAAAGACACAAGAAAAAGGAACGAGTGTCCAAACGGCGGAAATACGCTGCACATGAAGCAAATGGGACTCAGTCGGGTCATTTCTTTAAAGCCCATCAGCCCAGAGAGGGAACACTGACACCATAGAAAATTCCCCGTGGAAACTTTACTCAATATTCAGTCTATGAAGGCTTTATTGAGACAGAGTGCTGCTCTTATCTCCCGGTAAATGAATTACAGTTTCAATTTGCATGTTGAGTGAACTGAACTGACAGAACCTCAGACCCAGAGAGGGCACCGGTGCTCTGGCTCTGGCGCTGCCCCCCCCCCCGATTACCAGGC
This sequence comes from Brachionichthys hirsutus, assembly GCF_040956055.1. Classification (NCBI taxonomy): domain Eukaryota; kingdom Metazoa; phylum Chordata; class Actinopteri; order Lophiiformes; family Brachionichthyidae; genus Brachionichthys; species Brachionichthys hirsutus. The sequence continues at coordinate 6,745,859 of NC_090918.1, forward strand.
TGCCAATTCAGTATTTGCCAATAAACTAGATTTGCGCTGCTGGTCGAGGTTGAGGAAACGGATTTATAAAGTAAGACTCAGGTTGCAAACTTCTCAAAGTCTGCATCGGTCTGCTGGAAATCAGGAACACAGAACGTTGTTATAATTAAAGATGTAAATGTAGAGACCGCAGACCAAACAGGCTTAGATGGACTACTTTCAAAATAAAGTCCAAAGTTACTTTGCTTCCATACATGTACTTAAAGTATGTGTTGTACATCAAATGCAGCACATGCTGGCTGTATACAGATGTGTGCAAGCAGATGAACTTTCCTCCCTGTGGAGTGTGATCGGATTGACCCCCCCCCCCCCCCCCTAACCCCCCAACCCACCTGCACTTCCAAGTGTGTTTGTCGTGTGACTCCAGGTTGACGTGAGACGTGATTTGGGTTTTTGTGAAAGCGAGAAATGACAACCAGCCTTCACAACGCTAACCAACAAAGCAAATGTGATTGTTGACGCAGGCAGAGGTGGGGGGGGGGGGGGGGCAAGAAAATTAAGCAGTGATGTATATGATGGCATGCTTAGCAGGGTGAGACAAAAAAAACTTGACATATAAGTGCGTTTGTGAGAGAGAGACATTTTAACAGACGACCACGGAGAGGCATCGAGAAAGAGACGTCGGAGGTGGAGCGAGAAAAGATAAAGAGTGAAACTGAGGAAGGAATACAAAGAAGGCCTGTCTGTGTGTGTGTGTGTGTGTGTGTGTGCGCGCACCAGGTGTGTGTCTGCCACCCCCAAGGTCCTTCTAGCTGTCTTCTCCTATTGATTAGTTCATATTGATCCAGCTAGGCACACAAACACGCACACACACACACACATTTACACACACAGCACACTTGACTTGATTTAGCCTGGTTTTGACATGAGGTTACATTGTTAACACACATGACAGTATGCACCGGCACCCACACGCACAATCCTCCAATCATAGCGCTTCTTACAACGACAACCGTCTCACCTCTGACACGCACGCCTGTCAAACAGCAAGCGCACATTCTTCCCGCTCGCTCTTGCGGATTTGGAAACGATGGAAACGTGTGAGACGGACTAGATTTGTAGTTTCGACAGGCTCCATTTCTCAAGGATGCTACAGACCATGAATTTAAAACATCTGTAATCGATGTATTTCAATTGCCAATGGGTCACATGACTAAATCTCTAGAAAAGCTGCAGGTGATCACGCAGCTGCAGCTGCAGCTGCAGCTTCCTGTAGCTTCCTGTAGCGGGTTGCAAACGCACCACTAGCTGCAGATCACACCCGCTCATTGTGGCTAATGGCGAGTTTTGTTTCGCGATCAGCCGTCAGGAATCTCCACCACGATTTACTGCAGGTGAGGCGAGTGTGAATGGAGATTCAAATCAAGGTGCCCTTGAGCAAGACATCTCCCCTCTGGCCGCAGCACGGCAGGAGATGCTGACCAGAATGACGTATCAGCATCACGTATCAATATGTATACCTCCATTTATTTACCCCCACCCGCAGTCTCCCATCGTTTCTACCTCATCCGCGCTCCGTGCTCGACTCCCTTTATTCCCTTTGTCTCTGAATCAGTGGAAACATCACTGTCTGTCTCTGCCTTTAGTCTTTTGTGAGCATGCAGACGCACACGTGCGCGCACACACACACACACACACGCACCCTGCCTTCTGCTGCTGTGATGGCTCGGAGCTGTCAAAACACCCTCGCTTTCTCCCACTCCGTCTCACCGAAGCAGCTTGGCTGAGCTTGTCTATGCAGGTTCACAGAGACCGCCGCCTCTCCTCCCTCCCTCGTTCATTCTTTCAATCTTGCTTTCTTTCTTTTCTGCAGCATTGAAAACCATCGTTACGTTAATTCTGTGGGGTTAACATATTTTCTCGTCTTCTAGGCTCGTTTTAAGATGTTTTAATTGAATATTTTAAGCTCAGGATTTTTATAATATTTCACATTAGCTCTTTGCCAGGTGCCTCGTTTACAAAGACGGGACAGTTTTCGCACCTGAAAGTGAAAGCAAAGAATGCGATTCTATCCCTATTTACACATCCGACAATACGTTACAAGTGCGATCAACAAGGAGGAGATTTGAAAAGCAGTTAGCCGCTAGCCAAAGAAGAAGAAGAAGAAGAAGAAGAAGAAGCAAGGTGCTGAAAATGTCTTCAAATCGGGCAGAAGGCTCAGGGAGTCCTCGACCTCCAGGGGATGAGCTGAACCATCAGAACAGCCATGATCTTATAAAACATGTTGATCATCACACCAGACTGCTGTGTTACACCATGTCAGTCCTTATTTACTTATATAATGCTGGAAGATCATGCAATGATATCACAATGGATGGAAAAGTATGCGTAAAAACAGTCTTGCTATATTCATCCAAGTTACATTACAATTTTGTGCCAAGTCGCCGAGCAACGTAAACAAAGGAAAATAACCGGCTTGATTGGCTGCGGTGGCATTCAGAACGAAAAGGAGCGGTGGTGCCGTCTGCCGTCTGCCACCAGTCACAGGACTTTAATTTGTCCTTGCTGGTGGATTTTCTGCAAAAAGTTTAACTTTCCAATCCGCATTTTCCCATCAAATCATCTGCAGAGAGAACAAGTCGTTGCACCCAAAGCGCGCACACACACACACGCAAACACACACACAAACCGTGTGTAAGAGCCATATTTGGCTCCATCCTCGTGTCTGCCATACGGTTGATTCCTCCCTGCTGTGCACACCCTGCAGGCCAACCACAGTTTGCAGTGTGTGTGTGTGTGTGTGTGTGTTTTATTAACATGAGGGATCTTTTCAGGAATAAACCCTGACTTTGAACCAGGATCTCTTAATAGATCAAATAAGAAAGGTTTGGGGTTAAGGTGTGAGTGGCGCTTAGGTAAACCGGGTTATGCTTTCAGTTCAGCGGCACAAAGTGGATGGAAGCTGATGCAAAGCGCTAACAAGGCTAATTTAATATATATTAGGGGGGCAGGCAGATGCCCAAAGCTGAACATTGTGCTGGAATGAATAAAAACATTCCATTTTCTCACGGGAGACTCTCACCATGCCCTTGAGCAAGGCACGGTTGTAATCAAGCATTTCCACTGATGTTAAAATTCATTCTTCAAGAAAAAAACAAATAGTCTTTTCTTCTAGATAATCATGGAAAATGAGAATCTTGCAAGTTCTCTGTTTGTAGTAAAGTGCTTTTGCGTAACTTAATTCTTCTCTGTCGAACTTGATGCCAGAAATATTCTGCATTCTTATGCAAGCGCATGCAAAGACACAACGTCTCAATCCTCCGTATATTGGAACAGTAAGCTTTCTCTCGTGGATCTAATCGGAAGACAACGCCTCACCGTAGATTACGTGCATTACGTAGAACATGCGACGCCATGTACGCTGCACGTGAGCGTGACAAGCATGCATGTGCACGTAACGTCGTAACATGTCAACGGGAGCAGGGGAGGCGTGCGTTCCTGCATGCCATCGCAAGCTGTCTGCGTGAAAATATGCATGTTATTTAATTTGAAGTGCATGTGTGTGTGTGTTGCATTTCTTGCTTCAGGTGTGTGAGTGGTTTTGTCAGTGCATGGAAATCATTTATTCATGTTCCACTCAGTGTGTGTCACTGAATGCCTGTGTTTAATGCTTGGATGCTAGATTCTAGACGAAACTCTCTTCTCCTGGTCTCCTCTCCGACTCCTCGTTCTCCTCTTTGGACTCCTGCCCGTACGGCGGTTGATCCAGCATGTTGAAGGAGAGTTTTTAAAAAAATGCATATATTCCATAAGACAGAGGAGGAAACAGAGCGTGGCGAAAAGAAATATAAAGCCTCTGTGTGAGTGTCAACCGAGTTGACATCTGATCTTGCTGAGTATGTTGAATAAGAAAGTGCTGAAAGTACAATGTGTGTGTGTGTGCGTGTGTGTGAGGGGCATTCCATGTATATGTGTGTGTGTTTTGTGGCCTGAATGTGTCCTTATTTCTGTGTGGGTGGTAAGAGGAGGGAGAAAGGGAATAGGGTGTGTGTGAGTGCACTTAGTTTAAGTGTCAGCAAGTGTGTGTGTGTGTGCGTGTGTGTGTGTGTGTGTGAGAAAAGAGGGGAATCAAAGGTTAAGAGATGGATTGCAGGGAGGGTGAGGGTGGGAAGGAATAAGAGAGGGATGAGCAAGACGGAAACAAGGAGAATATTCTGAAAGATGGAAAAAAAAACCGAGGAGAAAGCAGAGACGCAATGTCCACCCAAAGTCTGGAGTCAAAAGCCAGACCGGGAATCTTCGTCGTGCACGGCTGCGATCGCTCGTCTTCAGCGTCTTCGAGGAGGACAAAATGAAACACGGAGAACAAGGAGCTCGGAGGAGTAGAGGTGAATGAAACGTTAATACGTCTGCTGAACATCCTTTATACTGTCCGACTACAGCTCTGACACAAGACTTCAATTAAAGCTCACGCACACACACACACACACCACACACACATACGGCCACAGTGCAGACAAGCCTATTGATTTTTGTGGCAACACTGTCCTGCCACAACACAGCGCTCGTCCTCCTCCATGACCTCCCCTTCCTCACCCGCCTCCTCTCCTCCATACATGTGTAAATGTGACACTTGACACCTCTCACCTCCCCCCTCACCTCTCTGGCCTTTTTTTCTTCATCTCATTATTATCTCTGCCTCCCTACCTTCATCTTTCTTCTCTTCCTCAGATGCTCATTTCAGCTCCTCCTCCTCCTCCTCCTTCCCTTTCCCTACAGTATTCCCTCCCGTTCCTTCCATTCTTCCCTGCACGATTTTCCTTTTTTCCCTTAAAAGGATTGTTGTCAGGATGAGAGCGACAGGGATCGGCGAAATGGGGGGGGGGGGGGGGGGGGGGCGGGGGGGTGGGGGGTGGATGGAGTTGTTTTGCCTGAGCTACACGGGTAACACACACATGAAAAAAAATCCCGACATATGCAGATAAAAAAAGGACAAATAAGACAATGTCTCACCGAACCCCCCCGGGGGGACTGAGGTAGAGGAAGAAAGAGAGATTTCCTGCTGTGTTGGGAAGCTCTGGCAATTCTACTCAACAGTCATGCCAATTTACAAACAGAACAGAACAGAACAAGTGAGAAAGGAAAAGAAGAGGCACAAAGAGACAGAGAACGAGAGAAGGGCTGGAAACATTCACGGGTTATGCTGATTGGATATCTTGCTATCGTAAATCCTGTCAAGATGGACAAACTATGACCTCCAATCAGTTCTCAGATGTCGTCTAGATCTACATCTAGAGCGATGCGTCCTTTGGGTGTTGCTACTCTTTTCCTTCACTCCCTGACCCTGGAGATTTTGTCCCTGCACTCCAGCCCTCTTCCCTCCTTTCATCTCCCAGCGTCTTCCCGAGCCCCTTTGGCCCTTAGAAATATTGCTGCTGCACAAAGGGGAAATCTCCAGGAAGTATTAATGGTGAATGAGGAAAGGAAGTGGCTGAAGGTGCACAAATAGACCCAAAATGCTTTTATTATAATGATATATGAGAGTTATATAAAAAGAGAATGTTGTAACAGTAAAAAGGCATGTAAAGCAGAGTGATTCTTTTTTCTGCAATCATCTTGCTTTACACACAAAGAGAGAAACGGTGGTATTTTATTTTCCAGCGTATGAATAACCACGTGAACGAAACGTCACTGAGCACATCTGGATCTCTTGAGCAGTGAAGGAGTGAGTGAGCGAAGGAATAAATTAGGGGAGTGTTTTTCTCCGGGACTCCCGTCCCTCCCAACTCTCTCCACCAAGAGGAAAACTCCCCCATTCCCTGCATTCTTCCCACATTCCAGCTCTGGGTTAACCTCCTCTTCCTCTCCATCTACATCAACATCACCTCTTTCTTTCTGCCTGCCCCTCTCCACCTCTTTTCCCTCGATCACGTCCTCCCTTCCTCTCTCTCCATCCATCTCTCCATATTTGCCCTCCCTCCCCTTCTCTCGCTCTTTCCCAGCATGCTCTAGTAGGCCAGTGGAGGCAGGGGGCTTGCCTGAACCCTCCACCCCCCCCCCCCCCAGCAGGGGCCCTGCAGCTCAGCCTTGCTGGCTGGCAGGCTCCCTGGCACACCTCCAGACACACACACACACACACTTCTTTTCTTCCTTCTCTGCTTGCTCGCTGTGTCTCTCTATCCATCTGCCTTGCCTTCATTCTTTTCTTTTCCTCCTCAATTACTTCTCTTAATCTAAATTTAGCGACGTCTGACTCAAGTGGATTATTTTAAACGAGAACCGGACATAGTGTTTTTAATTTAAGTTTCCCGACTGTCCTGGCAGAATTTATTAACGCCGATGCTGGAATGTAAATTGCCTTCACCGTTGAACTCGCTTTTTCATTTTTCTGTCAGAATTTGGCTAAAAATGGTTGACAGATTTGCACAAATACATTTTTTTTTTAGTGTGGATCTGGATGGAGCCACTTTCTTTGATATTGGGAGAACCCATTGTTAATGTCAGATTAGGTTAAATGGTACGGACCGAGGAGTAATCCATTCCACGGCGCCGCCTGGATGGAGGGATGTTCCTTCTGAATATGATATCATTTAAATGGCTTTCACTACACTTATGACATCCATACAGAAACTGCTTTCTATTCTTCGACTACAGCCCAGTCAGTTCACAAAGCGAGAATGAGGAAGAAAATAGGGCAATTAAAGTTTCACAGTGACGAGGAGGCTGTTATGTTATATTCTGCAAATGGCTTTTTTGGTCATATTCCCTGCAGGAGCTGTTCAGGAACCGCAAGCAGCAACGGAGAACATCGAGTATGTAAGGCAACGCGAGAATGTGTCAGGACGAAAGAGAGGAAAAATAAACTATAGAGATGCTTTTTAGGAAGCCCAACAATCAGACATTGTTTGATGATGGTCAGAGAGGCCCACGTAATTTGGTATTTCCTCTTGCTCCTTTAATGATCCGTATATCCGGCCTTAGGCAGTGGGGTCTGTACGCATAGATGGATAGATGGATAGATGGATGGATTCTCTGCGGGTCACAGGTGACAGAAGCACTCTCACGCAAAGCTGTGGGGGGGGGTTCAACTGGCGGTTAGACCTCCAGGCTCCACGGTCGGAGGAGAGAGAGAGAGAGAGAGAGACAGACGGAGAGAATTCACAAGCAGCTGGATCAGGATGCCGCTCGCTGCTGCGATCACTTCAGATGCGGCGGGGGGGGGGGGGGGTCTCCAGGAACATGCATAATCCCGAGAAGGGAAAAAAAAGGGAAAGGACGTGAACTTTGGTCGATTCTTTTACGGTTCAAACAACAGCTGGAGATGTTAGCGTGTCTCCGGACTGTCTGTGGTACGAACGCAGGCCGGCCCTGAGCTTCCGGAGGGCAGCTGTTGCCGTTCCGTCCACGGACACGAACTCACACGGTGACCCTCTCACATAACTTCACCAAGTCTCCACAAAAAAAAACAAATTCTGATCAAAATATTAAATCATGGCTTGCGTGCACTTTTTCAAGGAACACTCAACGGAGGGTTTCTGCATCTTCATTAAACGGGATAAAATATCCGTCAGGAGCGAGATTCGAATCCACCATCTGGGGATCTCCATCTGGAGACCAGAAGCCCCCTTTTTGCCCAGGAGGGAGTCACTCTTTCAGTCTGGCGCCTGAGCCCACTCAGCTTTCCTGACTACTGAAAGCCCAGAGTTTAGTCTGGACATGAAAAGTTGCATGTAAACACCAAATCCAGATTTATAGACTTGAATAATGTGCAGCACATTTAGCATTAGCATGCCTGCTCTTTCATGTTTCGCACTCCCGCCTCCAGCCGGCGCGTTCTTTCTGAGTTACGGTTCTCACAAGACACATTTTGGCGTAAAATCAAATGTTATTCGGGATTTAGTTTTTTCTTTTTTCAAAGCAGCCAGTCTGCATTAGTACGCTCACTATTATCAATTATCAATAGTGAAGCCGAGCGGTTCTCCCTTCCTCTGCCCGTCCAAATACTCAAACCCACAAGCCTGAGACTGGGCCATGCTTGAAAGCTCAGCTATAATGAAGAAGAAGAAGAAGAAGAATCTGTCTTTAAAAACGCCAGCATTTAATGGGAGGACTATTCATGAGCTGATTCATAATATCAAAGAGAAAAAGATCGCTGAGGCTGAAGGCCGAAGGTTAAATGGAAGAGGAGAACAAGCCGTCCTGCAACGGGAATAATGCCAGATTTTAAATGTCACGTTAAACGGCTCTCTGCCGTAATGCCCCGCCGTTACGCAACAACCGGCGGTGGCGTAATGTAATGGCGAGAAAATGATGACGCCATCGCTCTTTAGATGGATTTCCTTCTAAACTTTGCTGTCACTGACGAAAATGAAGGCAAGTTAGAAAACCAGTCAGAAACGTTGCCAGGCTACGGGTCTATCTGCGTTTGTGTCTCCATTATAATCAATGAATGAATAACTCACGTCTCTATCTGTCTATCTATCTATCATTGACAGACAGGTGAAGGATGGATGGAGGACGGAGGAGGGGTTTTAACTTCTTTGATCCTCCCAGCAGAAATAATCAACAAAGCCCTGCAGCAGGCCTAGAACCAAAAATGTGTGTGTGTGTGTCCTGGGGTTTTCTGGCTACATGCCAAGACCAGCTCCCACCAGGAGAGAGATCAGAGAGACTCTCTCTCTCTCTCTCTCTCTCTCCCCACATCCTCTCTCTCTCTTAAAAACATTCGTTATTGCTTTGCTGGATTTATTCGACATTCTCGTTCCCGCTTTCTTTCTTTTTTTTCTCCCCCCACCTGAAAACGGAGGGATGAGAGCGGTTACCTGTGTAGAACAGAGGAGGAGAAGAAAAAGAGGGGAATAAAGAGCAGAGCGATTCAAAAGAGAAGAGAGAGAGAGAGAGACGCACTAAACTACTGACCTGTGCTTCAAAACACA